>NC_068985.1:46871353-46872834 GCF_001194135.2 Octopus bimaculoides
TTGAGTTGTGTTGGTGCAATAAAAGGTATGTTTACATATTTGGGTAGTCAGGGATAAGTTTCTTACAAAATTTAGTATATTAAAGTTTTAAAGTTTTCTTGAGATGTTTGTTTGTCTATCCAGTTAGAGAATACAGTAGTGTTTTTGCAATGAAAGGGATGTTTACATTTTCGAATACTCAGAGAGAAAAGAATGGATAGGTATTCAAAGAAGTTGTAGATATTAAAGTTTTTTTTAAATGATCGTTTGTGTGTTCGAAAGCTGAAGGTATATAAATTCCTAACTTATTTCGAGGTGAGTAACAGTGAGTAAAAATCTCGAGAAGTACATGGAACAAATAGGGGCTGCAATAAGGGTAGAGCGCTTGCAGAAAACAGCACTGCTTGGAACCACTCGAATACTCTGGAAGGTGCACGAAAAATAAGACGTGTTACCTTAGTTGACTGGTAGTGAACAGCTGACACCGTAGTGCATCTCCAGCGTTAGAAGCTGTGCAAAGGCAATAATAATAATAATAATAATAATAATAATAATAATAATAATAATAATAATAATAATAATAATAATAATAATCCTTTCTACTATAAGCAAAAGGTCTGAAATTCGGGGAAGGGGATTAGTCAATTACATCGACCGACCCCGAAAAAATGAAAGGCAAGTCGACTTCAGCGGAATTTGAACGCAGAACGTAAAAACGGACGAAATGCCTCTAAGAAATTTGCCCCTACGTGCTAACGAAAAATCAAGAAAAACAAAACACAAATCTACCAAAAAAGACAGACAATAAACAAAATAGGCCGAGTAAGTACATGAAACCAAAAGCTAAAGTATTTCAAGTGATTCCTTTGTACAACAGCCTTCTAGCTGGAAGGAGAAAACGAAAGGAGAATTTGCAGATTCGTAGCGCTCATCGGAAACCCAATGATATCTCTATATGTCCATGTAAACCAGATAGTATACAGATGTATGTCACTGCCTATATGTACAAGTGTGTCTCTATAACTGCATGTATATATGTGTGTATCAATCTACGGCTGAAAGAGTAGAAGTTGTTAAAGAGCAGCCGGAGGAGGAGGAAGCGAAGGAGAAGACGGAGGAAGAGAAGGTGGAGGAGAGGGGGAAGAAGTGACACATTTATGTAATGCTAGGACGTCTTCTTTTAGCAGACTTAGTCATTTATGACGATGCTATTATAGTGCCTGCAGAGGTTGTGACTGAGAGCTTTTAAATAAACATGGCCAGTAATTGCATATACAAACATACATACACACATACATACATACATACATACATGCATACATACATACATACATACATGCATACATACATACATACACACATACATACATACATACATACATACATACATATGTGCGTATGCATGTATATATACGTATATATGTTACAAACACGCATATACATATATGCATAATACTATCTATCATAGCACTAAAAGAAACTTTTAGAGAAAACATTTAAAT
>NC_068985.1:46873215-46876555 GCF_001194135.2 Octopus bimaculoides
ATATCATTACATGCAATAGACATTCGTTCAAACAATATTTGGAAAGCGTGTGTGATGATTCTTTTGTTTCTTTTTCTGAAGAGCGGAAGCACGAATTGAGGCCTCCTCGGTAAATATTTGAGGGGATGTGATGGAGGTGGTGAATGAGTGTATTTTATACTTTAGGTTTCAAATCCTTTTTTCGTTCCTTGTCTTATCTCAAAAGTTTTATCTTTAGTTGCGTAGAAAAGATCTGATCTAACAGACATTCTTTCTTCTTCTACTGCTATATCAGTTATAAACAAATTTAAGAAACAGACGAAAGAAGGTATTGTAAATAGATATGGCATTTGTTGTGGTAATAAATGTTTGTAGGGGGCAGATAGGGCAGTACCGGTTGAGTCACTGTGTAGAGTGACAGACAGAATACCTTGCTGTATTATCTAGTGGCATTCTTTTGCATTCAATTCGCTTGGGGAGCTGTTTACCATTTCATTCTTTATTCTTTCGTTCGATAAAATGAATTTTAGACTCGAAAGCATTGCGTATCCACAAATAGATTGGGGAAAAAAAAACAGGGGAAAAACGTATAAAATACCTGGAGGTATTTTGTTAAATTTTCATTACGTTCTGTGCCCAAGTCCCGCTGGAGTTACCTTCATCTTTAAAAGTTACAGGTCAATAAAATGAAGAATTGATCTCCCTATTCCTCAAATGCGCTACATTTTGCTTAGGACATTAATCAATATTTGAAGTAAAATTTAGCATTGTAATGTTAACGTAGTGAGGCAGTTTAGGAATATGGAAATGTAGTGCAGTAATGTCTTCATATTTCGTGTAGTATATTGGAGAGTAGAAGTGTAAAAGAGGACAAAATGATTTCCCATTGTTATAGGGGAATGATCCTGATAAAATTCTCCAATCTAAATAAAAAAAGTTTGTTAGAATTTTTAAGGTTCCAAATTAGCTTCCAAAGACCTGTAGAATTACGCTTATGACTGTATTTAAAAGTTGGAACATGGTTCGCAACACGGCATTTCAACTCCGTAGAAGATAATCCAATATAAAAAAAATTCTTTAGATCCAGAGGTAATTTTGCATTGGCAAACAACATTTTTAACACGGCAATTTCTATTGTGGACGCAAGTTTTATTCGAGCTACAGTTGCAAGGCCTAAAATCATTGATATTATTATTCAAGGAGAGATTATTGTTAATATTATTAATGCTATAAAGGGAGCGAGCTGGCAGAAACGTTAGCACGCCGGGAGAAATGCTTAGCAGTATTTCGTCTGTCTTTACGTTCTGGGTTCAAATTCCGCCAAAGTCGTCTTTGCCTTTCATCCTTTCGGGGTCGATAAATAAAGTACCAGTTACGCACTGGGGTCGATGTAATCGAATTAACCCCTTTGTCTGTCCTTGTTTGTCCCCTCTATGTTTAGCCCCTTGTGGGCACTAAAGAAATAAGAAACGTAAGCACACCGGGCGAAATGTTTAGCGATATTTCGTCTGTCTTTATGTTCTGAGTTCAAATTTCGCTGAGGTCGAGTGTGCCTTTCATCCTTTTGGGATTCGATGAATTAAGTACCAGTTGCGTACTGGGGTCACTCTAATCGACTGGCCCTCTCGCCCCAAATTTCGGGCCCTGTGCCTAGAGTCGAAAAGAATATTATTAACGTCTTTACAGTTATTAAGAGAGACACTATTAACTTTAAGAATATAGTTGTTATACGAGGAAATAATCTGCAGGATTTTACTGGTGTTCGAGAAGCGAACTCTGATACGATGGTGTTGAAAATTGAGTGGTACATGGAAATAATGGGAAAGTTCATCTCGATAGCTTGACGAAATAGGTGTATATATTACACACACACATAAATTGTATATCTGTATGTATAATGCACACACGCATACACACATATACATATATACTGACACAATGTAGAAGAAAGATAAGTGAGAAAACACACACACACACACACACACACACTAACTCACACATGACGAGCTTTTCAAGTGTGTAATACTGTACGTTACTTTCAGTATGACTCATTGTTGGTCACCTGTAAAAGGTTGATACACACATACATACATACATACATACATAAAAAAAATACATACATGCAGGCATATACACACACGGATGCACACACATTATACTTATATATACATCAATTTTTCTCTCTCCGTTCGTCTCACCCTCTCCCTCTCTCTCTGTTTCTGCAATAGGTTATCAGTTCATTTTGATCACAGAGTGAATGTTAAGAGAAAGATAGTGGAAGACAATATTAGTTAAATAATATCGCACAGTCACACACACGTACGCACGCAAACACAAACACACACACAAGCATCAGCGATATACATACATAAAGACATACATACGTACATACATACACACAAACACATATATGTAAGTGTATATTTATATATATATATATATGTGTGTGTGTGTGTGTGTGTGTGTGTGTGTGTATGTATATATGTATTTATATATAATTATAATTATGTATAATTATATATGTGTATGTGTGTGTATGTGTGTGCCTAAAAAGCAAATAAACAAAATCAAATCTAAATGGATAGGTAGATAGATATTTAGATTACGTGAGTGAGTCAATAGGAATATGTACATGCATATATAAATATGGATACATATATATATATATATATATATATATATATATATATATATATATATATATATTTACATATATATATATATGTATATATACACATACACATTGCTGGACGGAAGGCTGGCCAACCGGTTGGCTGGGAGGTTGGGTCGCTGGCTAGTTGGAAAAATAAATTGATAAGCAAGAGATAAAAGGAATGAACGGTCGGTAGAGGTAGACAGATAAAGAGACGGAAATAAGAGGTGTATTAGAGAAGCAGAAGCGTTTTATGTGATAGATGGGTTATGAAGAGGAACAGGGAAATCATGTGAAGACTGCGTTGATGAAGATGAAAGCCCAACAACAATAAAAGTAAGGACAAGAATAAAAAAATAAAAGTTGATAAATAAATAAAATGAAAATAAATAAATAAATAAATAAATGAATAAATAAATATATATATCTAAAAGGTTAGACATTGATTTAAACAATAAAACAATTAAAGCAATAAAACTAGAAACGTAATACATGCACATACACACACATATATTTAAATATGTGTGTGTGTGTGTCTGTGTGTACATATGGTTATAGGCACATACATATATACGCACAAAGAAGCATATAAATACTCACTATATATGTGTGCACACAGGTAGTTAATGACTCACGTTGGCATAAAAATTAAGAAATCTATGTCAAAGTGTTTCTGTGTGTTTGCGTGTATTATATATATATATATAT
>NC_068985.1:46876655-46877777 GCF_001194135.2 Octopus bimaculoides
ATATATATATATATATATATATATATATATATATATATGTATTTATGGATATATATGTATGGTTATATGTATATATACATATATATGAATGTATATAAGTATGTATGTATGTACGTATTGTGTGTGCGTGTATATATTTATATATACATAATAGAAAATGAAAAAAAAAGAAAATATAATAGAGAATGTACATTTTGATTAGGACGAGTGATTATTGTACTTGTGCGCATGCGTAGATTTATGTGAATTCAAGGATGATAATCCGGCAGCTGTAGATTTTAATGCATGGTGTCATTCATGAGTTTATCCCACAAAAAAATAGAAATAGAAAATAGTAAAAAATTGTCCGTCTATCTCTCTCTCTTTTGTATCCCCCCTCTTTTTTTTTCTCTCTCTCTCTCTCTCTCTCTCTCTCTCTATCTCTCTATCTATCTATCTTAGTTATTTGTCATTGGTTTGTGTACTTATGTATGTATCTGCCTGTCCATCTCTCCCCAATCCTGACTCACTCTCTCTCTTTCTCTCTCTCTACATATGTATGATATATATGAATAATATGTATAAATAAATACATATTACGCATCACGACACACAGCCGACCGGCCTCTATGTGTCAAGTCGTACTGTCACGTGATGCGTCTATGTTTTGCAGTGCTTCTCACGTTTTCGTAAATTTTTGTGATGGCTGAAACGAAGGAGCATCGTGCTTCCGTGATATTCTGTTTTCTGTTGAGGAAAACGGCAGCCGAAACGGTTGTCATGCTTCAGACAGCTTACAAGGACGCTGCCATGAGCAAGACACAAGTTTATGAGTGGTTTCCACGCTTTAGGAATGGTTACTTGTTGCTTGAAGACCAACTTCGTTCACCGTCGACCTCCCGAATGAATAAAAACAGCGTAGAAATTTCATGAACTGATCTTGGAGAACCTTCACCGAACAATTGGCGAACTTGTTGATATGACTGATGTGTCCTGGAGCTCCTGCCAACTAATATTGTGCGAGGAATTGCGAATGAAAAGAGTTGCAGCAAAATTTGTGCCTCACTTGCTCACGGACGATCAAAGGCAGTCACGACTGAATGAGTGACGTAAAATGAAAGAATAGTTTGGAGGTGATTCGGA
>NC_068985.1:46878736-46884918 GCF_001194135.2 Octopus bimaculoides
ATATAAGTATGTGGGTGCGCACACACACACACACACACACATTATCATCCTGATTGATGCAACACAACTAGATGCACAATACCCTACCCTCACGGGACAGATTCAGGATGGGTTGAAGCGGTCCTCGTGCTGAATAGAGATACGTACTAAATCCATCATCCGTTTTCTTTATACACACACATACAGAAACACACAATTCCATCTCTTAACACTGCATCGATTGTAATTGCTCTTTATAGGACGCTGCTGTGTAATCATAAGCAACATATGCATATATAAGAGGACTTCTCAATGCGAATATTGGAGTATGTAGATCCCTCATAATTCATCCAAGTTCAGTAGAATACAAAATATAAAGTTTGCCATTTGGGTTGATACTGCTTGCGTCGCCTGCCAACTATTTGCAACATCAGTGAATGAAAAAAAAAACTTTAACAGTTATTCTATATAACGTTGGCAGAAAGATTTGGCTTGTATATGGCAACCGAACGTCTACCACGGAAGAAGTGGATGGCGTTGAAACCACGTGATCTGTCAGTTCTGGCGTTCATGGCAGAGGATTCTCATTTGCTATGATATATGTTTGTGCTCTTAGCTCCATACATCTGTATGAGAGGAATTCCAAAGGCGAATACCACAATATCTGGTGTTCTAGTAATATATCCACGTTTTGTAGTATATAAAGATTGCCATTCGGTATTAATATTGTTTCCTTCGCAAATATATATATGTATGTATGTATTTATATATATATGTATGCATAAATGCATATATACATACATACATTTACACACACACACACACACAGGCACATACTCGCACATACGCACATATATCATAAATAGGAACAACATAAACAATGATAATGATAAATGTTTGCTTTTTGCTTTCGGTGGAAAACTTACAAACATAACCGAAAGAATTAAATGTTAAAATTATTCGAACGGGTGTTGAAGAACGTAAAAATTTCCAAGCAGGTTTGAAAAAAAAAGAAAAAATCATAACAATAACAAAAACAAAACTAAACAGACAAACAAACAAAAGTCATGGTAAATCATAAAAAGTGGCTAGTAAAATATGAAGTCGTAAATGAAGGTATTAAACTCGTGAACAAATCAACTGAATAACCTATTGACCAGAGTCAAAAAAAGAGAGAGCATCTATATCACCTTGGCAACAACAAGATATAATATCAATGAAATACAATCAACTGGAACATGGCAATCAAAATCACTCACAATACTCCAATACACGTTCACAGTCTCTCATATCAAATGTCTGGTGTCAGGATTTTGGAAAATTTTTTCTCTGCTCTTTTTTGTTTTTGTTTACCCCAATTTATTCCGAGTTATTTATTGTTACTGCTGTCATTGTTGTTGTTACTGTTGTTGTCGTTTTTGTTGTTGTTGTTCTTACTGTTATAGTCGTTTTTGCTGTTGTAGTTGTATTATTATTATTATTATTATTATTATTATTATTAAGGCGGCGAGCTGGCAGAATCGTTAACATGCCGGACTAAATGCTTAGCGCTATTTCAGCCGTCGCTACATTCGGGATTCAAATTCTGCCGAGGTCGACTTTCCTTTCATCCTTTCGGAGTCGATAAATTAAGTACCAGTCAAGTACTGGTCTCGATGTAATCGACACATTCCCCCCACAAAAACGGTTGCCCTTGTGGAAAAATTTGAGACCATTATTATTATTATTATTATTATTATTATTATTATTATTATTATTGAGTGAGAGAGCAGTGCATGCCATCAAAGTGACACTGGGGTAAAATATACGAAGCCCAACATACCCGTCATAACTACTCGTCTGATAAGGGTACACCAGGCACATGCATTATAACCATATGTGCGCGACATGATCTCATATCGAAATAATCATCGCATGACCTTGTAAATGGGGCCCAGTTACAATTTTCTTCCGGTCGACTAGCCCATCCCGCTCAAAAGGTCCCTGAATAAGGGTTGTTTAAAGATGTTGAACGAAACTCCAGAGGTGAACTATCCAAACCCCAAAGAATTCCTCTCAATACATGACTATGATACTCCCCTACTACTTCTGCTTATGATCAGAGATGCACATATCGTCAACCGCTGATTTAGGTCAAGCATCTGACATGCAAATCTGTGGTATTGAGCAGAATATTTGCTGCAGCCCATCTTTAATACCAGGACAAAACAGTGTACATGATCACACTTCCAGTCAGTTAAGAACAGAAGTCATAAGAGCCAGTGCCTGTTACTGCTTCTGTTATTATTATTGTTATTGTTATTATTATAAAGCGGCGAGATGGTGGAATCGTTAATACGTCGGACAATATGTTTAGCAGCATTTCGTCTCTCTTCATGTTTTGAGTTCAAATTTCACTGAGGTCGACTTTGCCTTCCATTCTCCCGCCATCATTAAAATAGGTACCCGTTGAACACTAGAGCTGATTTAATCGACTCGCTCTCTTCCCCGAACTTGCTCGGCTTTTGCGAAAATTTGAAACCATAATAATAATAATAATAATAATAATAATAATAATAATAATTATTATTATTATTATTATCATTATTATTAAAGCGGCGAGTTGATAGAAACGTTAGCACGCCGGGCGAAATGCTTAGCGGTATTTCGTCTGCCGCTACGTTCTGAGTTCAAATTTCGCCGAGGTCTTTGCCTTTCATCCCTTCGAGGTCGATTTAATAAGTACCAGTTATGCTCTGGGGTCGATATAATCGACAATGCCTTCCCCCAAATTTGAGGCCTTGTGCTTCCAGTAGAAAAGATTATTATTATTATTATTATTATTATTATTATTATTATCTTTATCATTATTATTATTATCATCATTACTTAGGTGGTTAGCTGGCAGAATCGTTAGTACGTCGGACAAAATGCTTAGTGGCATTTCGTCCTTATTTACCTCCTGATTCCAAATTCCGCCGGGGGCTATTTTGCCCTTCATCATTTCGGGGTCGATAAAATAAGTGCCAGTTGAGCACCAGGGCCTATATAATTACCTTAACCTCTCTCCCAAAATTTCTGGCATTGTGCCAAAATTTGAAACCATCATTATTCTTAAGGCGGTGAGCAGGTACAATCATTAGGACGCCGGACAAAATACTTACGGCACGTACTGCGGTTGATGTAACCGACTAGAGTCAAACCGCCAAAATCTTAGGCCTTGCATCTATAACAGAAAGGATAGTTGTGATTATGATGACGAAGTTAATGATGAATGTAAGCGTGATTCATGATATAGATGGCGACGATGATCGTAATACTGATGTTGATGAAGATGTTGTTGATGATATGATGATGATGATGATGATAATGGTGGTGGTGTAGGTGGTGTTATCATGATCTCTACCGACAATGTTTTTCACCTTTTTCCGTAATCTTTTTTCTTTCCTTTAAAACTTTATTTTGTTTTGTTTTCTCTTTGTTATCATTGCACTTTCACTTCCTGTTCATTTTACTACGACTTGTATTTTCCTCCTTCTACTCCTTCTACTCCTCCTCCTCCTTCTACTCCTTCTACTCCTTCTTCTCCTCCAGCTTTGTTTTACTTCTTGGGTCTCAGTTCTATTATACGTTTTATTGTTGAACTTGGCGTGTTGTTGTTATCGTTCATGTTGTTGTATGTGTGCAATTGCTTCTCTTAAAGAGTTCAACATTAATGACGTGGCAATGAAACGACAGAAGTAACAAAAAAGTAAAATAAAACAAGATAAATCTTTAGAAATATAGAAGACCTCTCTCACCTCACCAAACAACAGACTGCGCCATTTGTAGGATACACAAGAAGAACGATGCCAAGAAAATAAAGCAAAATTTTACCTTCAAATATCTAGCATTGTTAGCTTGTTGAATAACAAAATACTCATAATTTAAGACATCAGTGACATTTGACCTGTGGCAAAATTAAAGAAATATTATTGCTCTCTCTGTTGTTGTTGTGACTGTTGCTAGGTCGAATATATCTCTGACCGAGAAGACTTAACACGAAAGCTATCTCAACTGTGCTCATCACGTCTTTGTTTCAACAATAATGTTTATATACATATAGGCGTAGTTATGGGCGATCGCCACGCAATTATGTGATTTCGTGTTCGTTTCCCCGCTGCACTGTAGGCCTACCATTTCCTTGTGAGTGAATTTAATAGACGCAGTGTGTGGAACCTCATCGTGTACACACACACACACACACACACACACACCCTCACATGGAAGCGCGCACGCACGCACACGAACAGACGTGCATTTAGACAAACAGACGCGCGTCTGCACACACAAACACGCGTGCACACACACATACACAGAGACGGACGTTCTCTCACTCTCTCTGACACACACATATACACACACACACATATACACACACACACAAGCACTCACATATGTGTGCGCAACTTTGTTTCTCGCTCCAGGCCACTGTTTGACAACTGGGGTTGGTGTTTTGCTTACTTTTCCCGTAACCTTGCCGTTCGACAAAAGAGAGCGATAGGATAAGTACCGAAGTTGAAAAAAAAAAAAAAAAAAAGGAAAGACGAATGATCGATTAAACTCTTCAAGGCGGTGCTCCAGCATGACTGCAGTCAAATGACTGAGCCAAATAAAAATGTAAATGACAATATATTTCAGAAGTGTGTAATGTGAAAGAGAGCTATTTGACTGTTATTTCTGGTTAACAGACTCTCATAAAGAAACTGAAAAATCTGATTGTACACTTATTACTCACACCTTTCTTGATGCTAGCAGTAACAATTACAGTTGATGTTGAAACAAGAATTTTGTTAATGTAACTATACACTGGCCAGTCCTTAAAATTGATACGATTAATGTTTTTACGTAATTCATCAGGTGTCCAACCAGATACCCGACTATACGAGAGTATATCTATATCAATTTCGGAAAGGCAGAGTGTTATTTATGTATTTCTGTCTAATAACTAAACTGTGATACACAAGGAAGACAAGTAAATAATTCTGGCATTTATCCAGTTTTACGCTGATTGCTATTCAATGGGATTATGTTGAACGGTTTGATAATACGGCGTTTAAGTGACTAAACAGTCACTCAGATCTGTTCGGATTATCCTAAACCCTACGTTTGCTATATCAATATGATACCTAACGTTTTAAAGTGTGTGAAAAATGCTCTGCGGTATTCATTTCGGATTTTACGTTCTGAGATCAAATCCTGTCGAGGTCAATTTAATAAAGTACTAGTCCAAATAAAGTACTAATCAAGATACGGAGGTGAGGGTATTGACTAACCGTTTCATTCAAAATTACTGGCTTTGTGCTTAAATCAGAAATCATTATTATTAATATTCAGTATCGAAAGAGCGACAGACAAGATAGCATACAATAGTCCTTCTGACTAAGGCGGCGAGCTGGCAGAAACGTTAGCACGCCGGGCAAAATGCTTACCAGTATTTCGTCTGCCACTACGTTCTGAGTTCAAATTCCGCCGAGGTCGGCTTTGCCTTTCTTCCTTTCAGAGTCGATAAATTAATTACCAGTTATGCACTGGGGTCTATGTAATCGACTTAACCCCTTTGTCTGTCCTTGTTTGTCCCCTCTATGTTAAGCCCTTTGTGGGCAATAAAGAAATAAGAAACGTTAGCACGTCGGGCGAAATGCTTAGCGGTATTTCCCTATCTTTACGTTCAGAGTTCAAATTCTGCTGCGGCCGACTTTGACTTTCATCCTTTCGGGGTCAATAAATTAAGCACCAGTTGCGTACTGGGGTCAATCTAATCGACTGCCCCCCTTCCCCTCAAATTTGGTGCATTGTGCCATGAGTAGAAAAGAATATTCCTTCCGAATTTTTACGTTCTGAGCTCAAATTCCAACCAAGTCCACTTTATCTTTCTACCCTACGAGACCGATAAAATAAAGTACCAGCCAAAGTCTAAGGTAGATGATGCTGAGTAATCCCATCTCATCAAAACTGATGCCTTTGTATCTAATTTAATGAATAATATTTTCCTTCGATTTCGCTTCCTTTAACAATCCCAGACGTGCATCAACTAGATACCTAGAACAGATATTGTCATGTAATGGTGGCTTTCCGCAGCCTATTGTCGCTATAAACAAGTATAATATTAATCTAGAATCAATACATAAAGATATTGATTTTAGATTAATATAAAGATATTAAATTACATAAATTAGAAAAAA
>NC_068985.1:46884942-46890641 GCF_001194135.2 Octopus bimaculoides
ATATATATATATATATATATATATATATATATATAAGGATATTCAGTATTAATTATTCGGTATTACAATGATAAAATTTATCATTCAACCACGGTAGTAGTTGGATATATTCTTAAGTCCACCATTTCGTCAATCGCAGCAGCTTCTAAGCTTCACCACTTTGGCCTAAATAGTTTGAGATTTGATCCAGTAGAAAAAAAAGTTACATCAAAATATGTCAGACCTCAAGTGGGCAGTAAGGCAGATATTCATCTTCAACTAACATAAATTTTTAAATTTTAAATTAAAAGTATACTTTTCTTAGGCTTAAATGATAGAAAAAATGCATGAGGAATTCAGAATTGTTCGTCGCACTGAACAAAAATTAGTAGTTATGAGGTAAAATGTTACGAAATTTAATGTCAGTAACTGAGGAAGAAGTAACGCCTAAGCAATAAGAATAAAGAATATATTTCTAAAATGGATGTTTATATTCTAAGGCGGCGAGCCTTCAGAAACGTTAGCGCGCCGGGCGAAATGCTTAGCGATAATTTGGCTGTCATTACGGTTTGAGTTCAAATTCCGCCGAGGTCGACTTTGATTGTTTAATTAATTATTTTAACTAAACACTTGCAAACTTCCGATATTGGTAGAATGTGTCACATAGAACAGCGTTTAATCTTAACGTTTTTGACAAAATTTTGTATTTTAGAAGCAGTATTTCGTCTGTCTTTACGTTCTGAGTTCAAATTCTGCCGAGGTCGACTTTGTCTTTCATTCATTTCGCATCTATTCAATTAGATGTACAGATTATTTAATTAATTTTTGTTTAACTAAACACTTTCAAACTTCCAGTACTGGTAGAATGTATCACATAGAACAGGGTTTACTCTTAACGTTTTTGACAAAATTTATTTCGTCAGAAGATGACAATGGACAAATTCGTGTTACACGAAACTCTCAGCTTTTGACTTACTCTCTAACTTCTGCCGATGATATATATACATATTACATATATGTGTAAAAAAATCTCATCACGCAATCGAACCAATGCAAGAGCCTCTACCTGGTCGCTCGACACGCTAAAAATAGCAGCCAAATTATACCCTACCTAAATCAAACACCCATTGTAATGTAATGTCCTAGATTACCCCTCAAAAGATGGTTTGCAGGAGGCTGGAATGTCTTTGATGATAGGTTTGCAGTATCAGGGTTGATTTGATGCTAAATAATACAACATTATGGTAAATTTCTAAATTAACACACGCATGATTTTCACTAAGAAAAAAAAAAATCAATTTTTTTTTTCCGCGTGGAAACAAGTGCCCTGACCTCCAAATATGCTGCAAATCCCTTATTTTGGTTCGGAAAAAATGAGGTAATAATTCCCCCCAATTCATTCGTCGAATGAATTCCTGTGACCTAATATTGCAAAATTAGGTTACTTAAGTTGAGCCTGGTAACTGATGGTTTTGGGGTCTTGTTTGTAACTTTTGATGAGCCATGGTGCAATCAACAACATAGTAAAAATCCCTGCCATTAATTTGGTGTGGATGGTTAATATCAAATAATTCAATCACAACATATATTTAAATTAAACATGAAAAAAAATTGAAATATTATCATCACTTACATGGAAAAATTGAAATATCTTTCAGTATCTTATGAGGTAAAATCTTAAATTATTAATTGACATTATTAATTATCTTATAACAGCAATGCCTGGAAAAAATCATGGATTACATGGAAAAAAATACGAGCATGAAAAGTAATATTCTTAAGATTATAAACCTGGAAAATTACACGGCAAGTTATTACACCTGGAAGAGTATAGGATAAGCTATTACTTCTTGTAAAGTAAAGAATAAGAAACTTTTTACTTAAAATATTGCAGCTAAAATTAAGATTTGAATATTAAAACTTATTTTATTATAGTTATACAAATAACACTATACTTATTTAAGTAAAATGAGCTAATTTACTAACTTAAATACAGAAAAAATAACTAATTAGACAAACTTACAAATTAGCTGAACAGCTTTGTACAATAAATTTATAAGATGAGAACTATAACTTTTCCAGGTTTATAATCTTAAGACTATTACTTTTCATGCTCGCATTTTTCCATGTAATATAAATATATGAGCCGTGCTGCTGAGGACGAACTTTTTAAAAACTTCATAAATGTTGTATTTACCTGAAATGTTTGCAAGAAACTCATTTACACTTTTCTTTATGACTAAGTGCGCCAATCAAAATTGGGGTTGTTTGTATCTTTTATTTTATTTCCACATAATGCTAATTTCGATTTCTATCTTTTTCTACGTCGCAAATTTGTCATACAATTTTAGCAGATATTTTTTTCTCAGATTCTATGACCATATCAATGAATTGGAATGTTTTATTATTAAAACCATTAATGATAATAGTCGACCGATTGATTTGTTTACAAAGTAATTTGATTTGAAACCATAAGTTAAAATAGAAGAAAGGCGCAAGTGAGGCTGTGTAGTAAGAAGTTTGCTTCCTAACCACACGGTTCCGAGTTCAGTCCCACTGCGTGGCACCTTGGGAATGTGTTTTCCACTATAGCCTCGGGCCGACTAATGTCTTGTGAGTGGATTTTATAAAGAGAAACTGAAAGAAGCCCATCATATATATGTGTGTGTTTGCGTCTGTATTTGACTCCCATCAACGCTTGACAATCAGTTTTTGGCGTATTTACGTCCCCGTTAGATAGCGGTTCGTCAAAAGAAACCGATAAAATAAGTAACATGTTTTAAAAAAACGTACTGGGTCGATTAATTTATTCGACGAAAAATTCTTCAAATTGGTGCTCCAGCATGGCCGCAGTCTGACAACTGAAACAAGTAAAGGATAAAAGATAAAAGATACTATCAATACATTGTGAAAGAGCCATAGTAGTTATTTAATAGCTCAAAGCAGAATTGTATCAGTGACCAGGTTGAAGTGGAGCGTCGAAAATATTAGCACCTCATGAAATAAATTAAAAATATTAAGTGATATTTAGCAACATCACGTGTTATTTTAAATAGCCATAATAGCTCTTCAACGTTGTAATTGTTCCTTCAATACGTACTTTTATAATTTCCCTACTCGACACAGCTTTCTTCTTTTTTAGTCTCTTTGATAGTATGAAGATGGAAAAACTACTGCTTTACTTTTGCATGACATACTGATACCAGAGGCAGTTTCCTTTCATTTTTTGCTAGATTGGTTTATGATTCCACAAGAGAGATTTTATACCAAATTCGCATACAAAGATAATTTTGAGTTCTACTATTACAAGCGGAACTCTTCTTCCGAGAAATGAACTTATTTCACTAAATATATATTTTAAACTCTGATACCAATGGTTTCTAATCATCTCAAATTTTATGGTTTTATAATAGCTGTATAATTGCAGAAAATCCACACCCACTGAATTCGTAGTAACATATAATCTTTCCAAATCTGCTTCCGGCTTGTGTATTCTTAATTTCGTCATTATTTTCCGTTTATGTATAATATAAAATTGCTAATTTACGCAGCTTGTTGAAAATGTAATTATAATTTATTGCTGAAATCGTATGTTCAGAACTTATTATCTGATATATTCTTGATTTTAATTCGGTAATTCTGAAGTGACAATTAATGTGTCTATATTTCTTGCTAAACTCTTCTCTTGTTCATATATGTATATTAATATATAAGTATTAGCAATTTTATTTTATACGGTAGCAGTAATATTGCCAGTATCATAATCATAATCATCAACGACAATAATAATTATAACAGTGGTTTCAAATTTTGGTACAGGGTCATCAATTTCGGGGGAGGGCTCCAATGCTCAACTTCGGCCCCTGTGCTCAGCTAGTACATATCTTATCAACCCCGAAAGTGTAACGGACAAAGTCGACCTCGGCGGAATTTGAGCTCAGAACGTTAAGACGAGAGAAATATCGCAAGACATTTTCCCACCGGGCTTACGATACGGCCAGCTCGCCGTCTTAAGAACAGTACTAATACTAATTATAGTTATAATAATAATAATAACAACTTTTACTATTATACCTAGTTTTATTCAATGATATGGAACCAATTAACTTTTTCAGCCCGATACTTATTTTACCGGTATATGAATGTCGAACCGCTAGGTTACAATACACAGAATTTTACAACTTATACCACGACAGAACTACAAGAAAACATGCACACAAATGAACTCATTCTTTCCTTCACTTTCTTCTACTAATTATCGCTTCCGACTCCTCCTCCCTATCCTTCTTCCTTATATTTTCATATCAATCTTCTCGTGATTTTTCCGTTGTCCTTTAAACTCTCATTTTACTTTTATTATAAGTCTGGATTGATGATATTTAACTGAAGCAGACAGAAAGAAGAAGAGAGAAATAGAAATACGGTAATCCCTCGCCATATCGCGGTTCACTTATCGCGGTTTATTATTTAAGCTTACGTTGATTCCTCTGTGGTGCTGTTTTGCATTTTATTAAAATAAGTATATACAAAGTATAAAAATAATAAAAAATATGCAGTACAGTACTGTTTCTACTTCGCGGATTTTCATCTATCGCGGTTTTTTTTGGAACGAACATCCGCAATAATCGAGGGATTAATGTAGGTAGATAGAGATAGATAAGTGTATAGAGCTGCAATGAGCTCATGAAGTAAATTGTTTAATTTTATGTTCCTTTGTTATTTATTTAATTTCATATCTTGCTTTGTACTCGACTAACGCTTTATTCTCAAGCATAAGTATAGTGAGTTCTAAAACCGTGTTATTAGTATTGTTACGCCTAAGCGAAATAAACATATCTATCTATCTATCTATCTATCTATCTATCTATCTATCTATCTATTTATCTATCTATCTATTTTTGATATCTGTACGTCGCAGCTGTGTTGTCTACAAATGTGCGAACCCCATGCTTGTATATGTACCTACAGAGAAAACAAATTAATTTTATGTAATAAAAATTTATACCAAAATAAGGGTCATCTACCCAGCGGAATACACCTAAACCGAAGTAGCGTATTGGGCATAGACAATAACAAGAATTTTCGCTTACTGCAGTGGTTCTCAATTGGGGTCCATTCAACCATGTAGGTCCATATAAGATATTTTTGCTAAAATGTATGTGCAATAAATTGTATAGGCTTCAATAGTACACAAAATATTTTAACAATTTTTTTTATTACAATTCACAGTAATGCTTTGTTATAACAACATAATGGGATTTTTTTAAACATCTAGGAGTCAAAAGGGTTCATAGGTAAAAAAGGTTGAGAACCAGTGGCTTAGTACAAAGGGTAAAAAGATAAATGCATAAAGGTTGCTTGTAGAAGCACAAGCAGTCGCTTATACATACCAGCCTCCCTTCTCCACACCCTCGATGTTATTCAAGGAAAAGGCCAATACAGCTTGGCACCAGTAACTCATTTTAGCAAACTCATTTCTACAGCTGAATGAGCCGAAGCAACGTGAAATAAAGTGTGTTGCTCAACCCGGTCTGGAAATCGAACTGATTTCCTCATGACTGTGAGACCGACGCTCTAACCACTGAGCCATGCACCTTCACTATTAAAGCCGCTGCATCATTAAAATAGATATACATACTCCAAATATCCTTTTCTTTGACATACGTCCATGTTTCTAATAGCAATGCAGAGAAAGATTAAACATATATATATATATATAT
>NC_068985.1:46891045-46892427 GCF_001194135.2 Octopus bimaculoides
AAGAACTCATTTTGCTTTAATCAGCATATGGCAGTGGAAGTAGTATGGAAGTATAACTGTTTTTTTTTTCACATGCCGGATTTGGAATGATTTTAAAAATCTAGGGAAATTTAACCGAGACCATCTGAAAATTCAATAATATTTAATGCTATTTCCTTATAAATAAATTTTATATACACTTAAATGGGATTTGCAAAATAAATTCTTTATATTTCATAGAGTACTTTGTTAAAGCGATTACACGTAAAAATAAGCACAAAAATTACTACACTCGGATTTTTGCTCACTTTCAACTGCTGATGAAGCAAATTGTGTGTGTGTCTGTGTGCGTGTGATTCCGCATCATATAGCTATTAGATATAGGAATCTCTGCTCAGGAAAAGGATATATAAACAATGTTTGTTTATTTTAATATGTGCACTCGATATTATTTAACCTTTGGTCTACCAGAGAAAATGTATGTCACTAATTACCAATTGAGTCCAACTGAGCCAATATTTTTCTTTTAATTGAATTTTATTCAAACTACCACTATTTTTGTAGCTACATTATATATGCTATCAGGTGAATGAAAAATTGTTTCTCACAAATTTTAATAAAAAAGAAATACAGCTTCCAGAATATATTATAAATTTTAAAATATTACAAAAATGCAGAGTTACAGCTCTTCATGGCAGTGAATGGAAACACAATTAGAATATTCTTGTCAAATATGGACATTGCAATTCTTACATGTAATACAAGTTTTCCTGCCTTTTTTTGAGGCCTCACAAATACCAGCTTCCTTTTTATGTGCCTGAGGAATCTCAAATGAGGTTGAAGATCGTCTTGTTTGGTTGACAAATGTTAGCGGAACAAGAAGATTGTTTGTCACTTTCTTGTTTGGCTTTAACTCCAGCAAATTCCTTTCCTAACTGAATTAGGCACTGTCTTCTTTTATCCTTGAAACCTTGCAAGTGAAGCTGTTTAGCAAAATGCAAGCATTCACTGCACTTATATCAATCATGTTGCAGAATATAACCATGGACATCTTCGAGTCATTCTTTTGCAGGTGTATGTCGTTACCATCTTATCTGGGGTATCTACTCCTCCTTTTGTTTTGTTGTAACATGTAATAACTTCAGGTTTCTTTTCAGCACTTTTTGAATGAATTCAAGGCTCAGCGTGCATTGTACTCATAAGTGTGACTACAATTTTTCTCGGGACAGTAAAATAGGATCATAGAATCCTTTTGAAATCCAAATACTGTGCTATTGATTTCTCTTTCTTTTCCATTTGTGAAAAAACTTGGAAGTTCAACTCTGTTCTTTTTAATTGTCCAAACTAAAGTGGTTTTCTTGCTAAGCAAGTTTCGAGCCGATCCTAGACTTGTAAAAAAATTA
>NC_068985.1:46892437-46894542 GCF_001194135.2 Octopus bimaculoides
TAAAGTGGTTTTCTTGCTAAGCAAGTTTCGAGCCGATCCTAGACTTGTAAAAAAATTATCACAAGTTATATTGCGACCAGTATTTTCAAGTTCTTTTACAAGGTCATCAACAACTCTTGAACCTTGATCTGTCCCTCTCACTTTTACTGGGTCTTTTCCAGTGCAGATCTGCATTTTCCAGGCATAAGATATTTCACTGTCGCATACTGCCCAAATCTTAAGTCCATATTTCCCTGGTTTTGAAAGAATATATACCCAGAATGGGCAGCACCCTCTGAATGAAACTAATTGTTCATCAACTGTCATGCACGAATTTGCAAATTCTGATTCCACATTTCAAATACTTCTCTTATGGACTCCAGTTTATCATCACTTCGCTTTTTTCTTCTTGCACTACCATCATCAAAACGCAATACTTGTAAAAATTTGTCGAAATCTTCCCCGGTTCATAATTTTGTTGGGCGGTCATCTTCTTGACTCCATAACTGTGTGACATTTTCATGTTTAGATTTATAAACGCCTATAACAATAACCAGTCCAATAAATTACTTTAGTTCAGAGTGATCATTTTCCTTCCATTTATCTTTGTAAACAACCTGACCTTCAACATTTGTCCATTTACGAATTACTTCAAGAAGATTCTGGCGCATAAAGAGAGTAAAACATGTTTCAATGCCATCGCAAGACCTTTTAGCAAAACGGGATGGTCCACATTCTCGGCGCACAATATTGCAAGATGAAGTTCTTACTGCTACTTGAGTAAGATGATTAAAATGCCAAACTTCTTGTCTGTCTCTAGAAGCATATTGCTCATTCATAATTGGGTGGCTTGCAGATAATTTTTGAGTATCCTCATCATTTGATGACACAGGACCTAAACTTTCCAGCACACAATCACTTTCGCCATCATCTTCAGAACAATAGAAGGAATCACTACTATCTTCTTCCCATTCTTCATCTAGTTCCAATAAACTTTTCGATATTTGGTCTTCACTCAAGCTTTCACGACTAGGCATATTGGAAAGCACAACTGAACCTTATGAAACTTGACAGCAGACTAAATATTGCTCTCTCGCATATTCAAACTCTTCTGAAAGATGATGCAATATATTGTAAGAATTGCGTCATCACATAGAAATATTGCATTACCCTACAACACAGTAGATTGAAGGTAAAGCAATACCACACACATTTATAAGAATATTTTCATAATTTTTCCTATTTTATCAAAAATTTAGCAAATAAACTGAATACATTTTATCTATTTTATATCTGATTAATATCTAGGCAAATAATATTTGATACTGCTTTTATTCTGTTTAGAATGACAAGAGTAGTGCTCGAATTTAATTCGAAGGTCCAATGGACCCATACGGTAATTAATATATAACGTGAAATTTTCTAGCTTTTATAAACATACGGAAAATTTTCCATTTGATAAATAAAAGAGAGTCAAGAAAAAATAAGAGTACGATAAATCATCAGAATCAAATGATATAGACAGTAGGAAAAAGCAACTGAAAAAACTGAAATGTATCCATGAAGGTTAATACCTTTTGAACTATCATTCAGCTTATGCTGTTCTCTGTATTATTATGTTATCGGTATGAAATAGTCGTTTCCTTTATTTCAGTTCTTTGCCATAACTAGTACACAATAACTAAATGCGAAATGTACCTACGAAGTCCAAGCCTGGTCGATTAACGGAATGGTGTAGAGCATCGCAAAACTTATTCGCGATGTTAGTTTTGATCCTTTATGTTCTTAGTTCAAATTTTTTAAAAGTTGCGATGTATAAATATAGAAGTAATATCCATTTCTTAGTGGATAAAATAAGTGCCAGCCAAGTGCTGCAGTCGATGGAGTCAATTACTTATATGTCGATATATAACTACGTTTCCAAGGCGGCGAGCTGGCAGAAACGTTAGTACGCCGAGCGAAATGCATAGCTACTCGTCAGGCCAAGGGTATCTTTATTAAATATATATATATATTTTTTCTCTGTGTGTTTATTTCTGTGTTCCTTTCTGTTGAAAAGCGTAAGCTCGAAACGTAAAAGACTTTCTCACTGTAAATTCCAACTATATATATATATATATATATAT
>NC_068985.1:46895185-46895707 GCF_001194135.2 Octopus bimaculoides
AGAGAGAGAGAGAGAGAGAGAGAGAGAGAGAAAGAGGGAGAGTGAGAGACAGGGAGAAAGAGAGAGAAAGCGAGAAAGAGAGAAAAAAAGAGAGTGCATGTGTGTCTATGGATATGTGTGCGTCAATATATGCACACACATAGAGAGCTATTTATAAGCGTGTGCGAATGACAGCGTTTCCGGGACGTACGAATTAGTATTTACGTGTCGTTCCAGAAAGTTTTACAACTTTTACTTCCATAATACTATGCCTACTTTGGTGAATATCTTGGAAGGAAAGCGATTAACCGTTATATATTAGCCAATATAAATATATTCTCATGCCCACGCAGCAGTTTACACATAAATTTACGTATATTTACATAAAATACAGACTTCTACACACTCATACAAGCACATACATAGTTACATACATATATACATACATGTATACGCTCGTCTGTGTATATGAATACATGTATATACGGATGTGTGTATAGAAATGTGTATGTGTATAAAGTGGGTATATATATATATATATAT
>NC_068985.1:46896288-46897805 GCF_001194135.2 Octopus bimaculoides
CATTGCTCTGTCCTTCTTCCGGAAGAGACCAGCAGACATCTGCAAGGGAACTCACTGTAGTTGTTTATATAGATTAAGGGATTTAGGGGAGCTTATAGTGAATAGGGGGTCTTTGCTCGAGGCAATCGTTCTGCAAAATAGATGTAACAGCATTTAAATTTTTAAGCCTTATCTCTCCACTATCGCTGTTCTACGCCTACATACACAGAAACATATCAATATCGTATAAATACAAGATCACACACAACCGCACACGTATACAACTCTGTATGTATGCATGTATGCTTGCATATATGTATGTATTTATGTCATTGTTCAGTTTTATTTCAAGATTTTTTGCCAATATAGACAAAGCTGGTTTTTAAACTAGATCCAAGGCTCCTTCATCGGAATTTCAACATCAACAACCAGGTATTTTTGTATGTATGTATGTATGTATGTATGTATGTATGCATGCATGCATGTATGTATGTATGTATGTATGTATGTATGTATGTCATTATTCAGTTTATTTCAAGATTTCTTGCCAATAGAGAAAGAACCGGTTTCTAACCTAGATCCAAGGCTTCTTCACTGGAATTTCAACATCAGCAACAGGGTATTTTTGTTTGTATATATGTATGTTCAGATTTGTATGTTTTATGTATGTATTATTATGCATATAGTTGCATATCTAGACATGCTCATGTATATTTAAAGGATAAACCTCTGGAAAGTTTTACAGATTTTTACAGTTCCAGTCATGGATTGGATCAGTAGTCTTCGAATTAGCTTTCTCTTTTCTTCCTTTGAGAAGCCCAATTTCGTAAGATTGTTATTTAGGCGGTGTTACATATCCTAGGGCCCCAATAATTACAGCTATAAACCTGAATTTGTAATCTGGATAGAGTAACGGCAGATTTCTCAATAGTTCAGCATAGGTATTCTCTTTTTCACTGATCCGCCGGGCAACTAATTTCCACAACTGCACACAATTTCCCTTCTCTGTCTTAACTCATTATATTAGGTCTGTTGTGCTTACATTTCATGGAGGTCTTCACTAGGACATTCCACTAGTACTCCTTTTTATTATGAGTGACTATGGCTTTACCATGCTGTGGGTACTTGTTTCTTTGTCCTCGGGGTTGTCCTTCCGACGGATAACATCATGTCTCATCGGTAGCTATAACTTCATGTCTCACCGGTAGATCAACCGTGATGACATTTTCAGACAACTGCTTATGATGTGGGTGATAGGTTCGGTATTAACTCCACAAAGCCTGCATCGGTTGTTACATTTTACTGCTTTTCCTGCACCTCTATCCCTTTTGTGCATCAGGTATTTGGTTGATATTTCCTGTTCCTGGATTGCAAACGCATATCCTCCAAAGTAGGAGGTAGTAATCCGGCTATTGGTCCATGATAGGCTGCTTTGATGATCAATGTTACTGTCATCTCGGAGCTTTCTACTAACATATTCATGCATAGTCTTCTGCTCATATAGGCTCATGCATGTATGTATGTATGTATGTATGTAT
>NC_068985.1:46897815-46902558 GCF_001194135.2 Octopus bimaculoides
GCATGTATGTATGTATGTATGTATGTATGTATATATATATACACACACATATATATGTATACACACACACACAATATACACAAGCATATATATGTGTGTGTATGTGTGTGTATGTGTATATATGTATAGTGAGAAAGGATAGAAACAAAAGCTATTTCTTTATGAGTTTTCGATATAAGTAAAGTAGCAGTGTCTACTGGTCATTCATGCTAGTAGATCATAGAGTACACGTGCTTGTAAGTAAGAATTGATAAAAAACAAATGTAATAGTTGGAACGAAGGTTCTTTGCATAGACAAGTACACGGCAAGGATATAGAGCATGGATAATTATAACTGTTTTGTGGTACTAACTTAGCAAAGTATGAAAGTTCTTTCACATTCTGGTGGACATTAAGAATAGACAAAAAAACAAAAAACAAAAAAAAACAAACGAACAAAGAAACAGTTTAAAGCGTCGTGGGATGAAATCGAGAAGAAACCTAGAAAGGCAAGAGAAAAAAAAAATGATATCTTTCACTAATAATAGCAATGTTAATAATTTTCTTTAAGGCTGGTAGGCTCGTTAGCACACCGTAATCACGTTCTGAGTTCAACGTTGATTGTCATCCATTCGGTGTCAATAAAATGTTTGCCTTGTGCCGAAATTTGGAATTAATATTTACAATTTTCCCTGATATAATACTAGAAAGCTAATCTTAATTTACGATCATAGTTTATATATAGTATGTTACCTTTGTTTAGAAATGTCTCTGTATTACCTCATATAATTTTCAGGGACACATGCAAACAGAATCTTTAGGCTCGTTTATAGCTTTGGTAAAGTTCGGTTGAATCTAAAACTAACCGATTAATGCAATATTTTATATTCTTAAATTTCAGACTAGATACGTGCTGGGTCAGTTAGGTAGAAAATTTTAGTTTACTATAAATAATGTTTATGAGTAGATTTTTATTTATAGAAACGTGTAATATCAATTTCGAATACAGTTATCATCCAAGAGACAATCTTCATTAGATCTACAATTACAGCGTTTTCTTATGCTGGCAGTGAATTTATATACGTATATAATTTTAGAAGCATTAATTTGTCTGCTTGATATTTTTACTAAAGTCAACAGGGCTTATTCGCCAGCACCTATATAATTAACATTCTCAATATTTTTACGTTTGTTTACTCATCAGGTATTTATTATTTTCTCTCATTCGTCTTCAAGTTGTAGATCGGTTCCGTGTAGTATAGGACTGTATATCATTCCCATCCTTGAGCCAAAATAATCCTCTATAATTCCTTCTGACTTTAGTCATATTACAAGCCATATTATAATGGCTGCGAGATTAAGCAGGAGCTGGATATGAAGGCTTAATTGTTTTTCTATTATATATCATATGATACCTATGATGTAGAGTGAAAAGTCTTTCCAGTATTTCGAAAAAAGGAAAAACAAATTTGGGATGAGTATTTTAATTTAATTAGCGAAATGCACATTATATCAGGAAATTTCGCGCTTCCTTCATGCTTTCCTTGCATCTAATAACTGTATGCATCCTAGATATACATTTGATAGAAGTTAAGATCAACCCCACGGAAATGAACATATCTAAAAAGCAAATCATTGTATGTTTATCGTCTCTTCGTATTCTATCCTGTTTATAAGCGCTGTTATTTTCAGTGACGTGGGTACCATCAGCTATGCTAGTGTTAATAGTCATTGTGTAACTTGTTCGATCAATGGAATTTAAATTTGACCTCTTTCTAACCAGCTAATTTTTGGTATTCCAGCATTGTCAATACCGAATGCTAGTTCAAGTCTAGTGTTCTTAAAATTGGAAATACACTTCTGGCCACTACGATTAAGAGCCTCAGTACTCTACATTATTTCTAAATATCGTATCAGTAGGAGATCGGTTAGAGATCCTTATGCAAATATTTTAAACTAAACCATCTCTGGCTGAATTAAGATGATATATCTATCTATCTATCTATCTATCTATCTATCTATCTATCTATCTATCTATCTATCTATCTATCTATCTACTGTTGGTCCTCGTTCGGCTTAACAACGTATGGGCAATATGAATTTGAGTCGAGGTTTGATTTAAGATATAGGAGATTTACGTATTTTACTCCCTTTTCTAAAGTGATACATAAATTAAAATAACAGAAGGTGGTTTTCTAGGCCTTTCTAGGAAAGAAGGGGAATAATTACATACAGTTAGGATAGCGTCATCCCCGAATACCAACTTGCATCATAGGAAATAATTTGGCAAGTTCGTACAGTTACCTGGGCCGAATCTAATTAGCCCATGGTCATGTAAAACCCATTTTCCCTGTACGCCCAAGTTCAACAGTCACCGTGGAAACAAATTCGTGTCCTGGCTATCATAAGCACGGTATAATACTTGTTTCATTCTTGCTAATAACCACAATTTTCTTTCCGAAAATGAAAAATGTATTTAACAAAACTCGGGTGATAGAAACGAATAGTTGTTTACGTCAGATGGTAAAAATGATAATTTACTTTTATTTTTCAGATTCACGAAACAGATAACGACTTCTTTTGAAAATCCCATCAGGTATAGACGTATATAGTCTTTAACTGCAGGTATTATGCTATCTAATATCGACGTGCTAATTCTACTTTATTTCAGCTTCAGCTGCGCTTACCAGCTTTATCTTTTATTTTTTACTTGTTTTAGTCATTCAACTGCAGCCATGCTGGGGAACCACCTTGAAGAATTTTTTAGTCGAATGAATTGATCCCAGCATTTATTTTTTGTTAAGCCTGATACTTATTCTATCGTTCTTTTTTTGCCGAACTGCTAATGTAACGGATACGTAAACGCACCAACACTTGTTGCCAAGTGGTACTAGGGAACAAACACATACACAAAGGCACACATATACACACGTATTTTATATATACGACAGGCTTCTTTCAGTTTCCGTCTACCAAATCGACTCACAAGGTTTTGGTTGGCTCGTGGCTATAATAGAAGGCACTTGCCCAAAGGGCCACGCAGTAGGATTGAACCAGGAGCCATGTGGTTGGGAAGCAAGCTTCTTACCACACAGCCACGCTTTATGGAGATTTTTTTCTAAAACCTCCAGTTTGTGGTCTTCCAAAATAAAGCAGGGATATTTAAGCCTTAGAAGTTTAGTTCTATCAATTTCTAAAGTAGTTACTAAAGAATCTGCATTAATGTTGAAGCTATTAATGATATTCACGTTATTTATCCTTCTTATAATTCTTTTTCAGTTCCTTTTGAGTAAATGTCATATATGCAATACAGCCATAGAGAGGCTCTTTCCAGTTTTATCCGAAGGCTCACGTAACTTCTCGGGTTTTCGTATTTTCTTAACGATCTCCAAACGTTTCCTTTGAAAATGATTTTGATGCTTCCGGAGTTTTATGTTCTTGATATTTTAAGAACATCCCTTTCAAAAGAATCCAAATGTTGGTTATATGAAGATTTAAGAGTCTTGAAGCGGTATAAGTATCTATTCCTTTCCTTATCAGATGGGTTTCAATTTATCCATTTCGAATACATGTATTTGCAGAATTAAGATGCATTCAAAATTTCAGGCATAATTTTTGCATCCTAATGTATTGCAAACACACAAACACACGCGCGCGCACTCTCGTGCAAGCTTACATACTGCCATCTGGCAGACTCGATAGAGTAGGATATATTGTATTGCGGTAATTGTCCAGCTTCTCTACGCCATGGGTTCATATTCTACTGACGTCATATCATTTTTATTCTTTCGGTGTCTATAAACAGTCCTGTTCTTTCTTTCATTTTCTGGGAGAATTGGTTTGTGGTCCGACCTGGGGCAGAATGAACTCCAGGTTATTGCGGAGATGATGACCTATAGTACGGTTCGTTATCTATCTATCTATCTATCTATCTATCTATCTATCTATCTATCTATCTATCTATCTATCTATCTATCTATCTATCTATCTATCAAACCATCACCTCTCTGTCTTTGTCCGTCTCTGTCTCCTACCCGTCTCTCTCGGTATATATATATATATATATATATATATATATATATATATATATATATATATCGTAAATCCAAAAAGAAGAACAAACCCCCAAAACACAAAAATGCGAGGACGTGGTACATGTAAAGTATTAGCAGACGCTCAGGGAAGGAAAGAAAGATGGTTTAAAGTTTCGAGCAACGCTCTTCTTCAGAAACAGAGGTAAGTCCAATAGAAAGGAAGACGGGGGAAGAAAATCGCCAACGATTCACACGTGGTTACATTTTATATACCGAGTGTATGAGAGGTACATGTGTTTAGAAGACCCCAAAAAGTGTCAGGTAACGCTAAGTAAGAGCTATGGATAGACCGTGGTTAAACTCTTGGTTTGATAATGACACGAGTGAGGAGTCGAACGTAGGTATTGTATTAGCTTGCTTATATATATATATATATATATATATATATATATATATATATTAGACCGAATGATAACAATTCGAAGGCTGAGAGGAATTTTCAGGACATTTATAACGAAAAGAGTCTTACAGCTGTTTCTGGAATATTATGGATATCCTTTCATCAGAGACTGTGTGAGAAAATATCTGGGTTCGAATTATTGTGGAAAAAAACAGGGAATATAGAGGGAAATAAGAGAATGAAAGTAGAAATAAGATATATAAAGATATTGTAGTTGCAGTTCCATTATTCAAGGAAAATGGTGTATAGAAGTGTAATGTGTTTCCTGTA
>NC_068985.1:46903592-46909268 GCF_001194135.2 Octopus bimaculoides
ATATAAATGTGTTTATGTGTATTTGTGTGTATAATATTACACCGCTTGTTACACACTCCGACCCACTTCTTAGAAAACTCCATGTACCATCGCTCAACTTTTCTCTACTTCTTTACCTTCTTGATATTCAAATGATATCCTCTAAGGATTTTACAAACTCCTGGATATGTTACGTATCTTGGAATTTTCCTGGTATATCTTCGTACGTACATAAGTATGTATGAATACCGCAAATATCACAAATCACGTGTTTTACCAAGTGTTTTTCTTTCTATCATTCATTTATTCATTCATTCATCAATTCTTCCTTCTCTCTTTCCTTCTTTGTTTCTTTCTTTGTTTCTTTGTTTCTTTGTTTCTTTCTTTCTTTCTTTCCGCTATGTTTCTTTATTTTTGTTTGTTTACTGTTTTTTGTTTGTTACCTTGTCATTCTGTTCATATTTCTTTTTCATTAAACACACCTCAGTATCCCATTCCACTTGAAGCCCACTTCTTACACATCTCTACGCAGCATATATACATGTCCCAAGGGTGAATGACAAACATACAGAGACAGAAACCGACAAATATTTCTTGAAATTTTGGTTTAATATCTGCTTCGGTACGTGTCCTGAACATCTATATATAATATTGTTTTCCAACAAGCTTCTTTCTGATAACATATATCTAATTTTGATATTAGTTTGAATCTAGCATATGCGCATATGGGCATATCCTAGCAGCGGAGTGGTAAACACATCAGGTTTTCATATGGAATGTGCGTTTACACTTTGGAAGTTTGTAACTAAAATTCTAAAACCCTCACAGACTGTCATAGTATCTTATATTCCCTGAAATAAATCACTGAATTAACATCGCTGGTTCAAGAGTGAACATTAAAATATACGGATTGAGCGGATTCGAGACTCTGAGTTGATAATATTTCATGGACAATCATCCAATCGACCAGCGATAAACTGACCTCTTGTTGTGTCGACGACCCCAGGCGAATAAGTAGGATCTCCCAAGACATATAAATAGAGGTAGTCTGGCCGTGGTAGGAGTGTTGAATAGCAGTCGAGTAGCTGTTGAGTAGCAGTCGAGTAGCAGTTGTGTAGCGGTTGAGTAGAGATCATCCGAATGTGCTAGATAGCAGTAGTTTGAGACATAACGCCCCTTCAGGCCAGTACATGTCTCAGCCGTTACAAGGTGAATTCTGTCGCGTCCGAATTCAGATATTTAACTTCCCGGAACATATAACAGCCTAACGTAAAAAATATTGAAGTGTTTGTTGAAAAATAATTGGTATGTCATGGCCA
The DNA here is from genome assembly GCF_001194135.2 of Octopus bimaculoides. Taxonomy (NCBI): domain Eukaryota; kingdom Metazoa; phylum Mollusca; class Cephalopoda; order Octopoda; family Octopodidae; genus Octopus; species Octopus bimaculoides. The sequence goes on from NC_068985.1 coordinate 46,904,891, forward strand.
CTGTACCGAGATTGTATATTAAAATTTTTCGCGGCATTTTCACTGTTCTGTGAATCTGCTATCTTAGATTAGATTACTATGTTTTTATTGCATTGCAATGATGGCAGTGTTACGATACCCAAATTTCATATCAAGTTGTTAATTTTACATTCCTAGGAGATTAAGTGATAAAGAAATGACAAAGATTATTAGTGTGATGATAATGTGATTTTATGTCAAGTTTTTATGCACTCCATGTTACATAATGCAATCATAGATGAAGTTATTTTGACATTACTGTGATTTCAAATAATAGTGATAGAAGTGACATGATACCGTGATTACATATTATTTTATATTTCTTTGATTTTTGCATTGCGTTATTTCCTGTTATTCTCTTTCTTTCTATTGTTTATAAATTTAGTTTAAATTTCAACGTTGTATTCCGTGTTGAACTCCTTGATACCTCATATATTGCTTTCATGTACACTGAATAGGCAGTTCAAAATCCAGTGGCGCAGAAATATACATTGGAAACCTGAAATTCGTTTATCTTTGCAAGATGATAACGACGAGAAAAATTTAAGGTTTTAGTTTTTGAAAAAGGAGATAGTTCTGAAGTATTCCCGCCTGTTCAAGAACTTAGTCTTTCTGCTCTAGAAGTTTCTGTTAAAATCACCCACAGTAGTGAAGTATTTCGGCACTATGATAAGGGAAAAACTTAGTCATGATAAAAAAATTATTGATAATCCTGTATATTTATTGTGTCTTTTGAATATATATCATGTAAATGTTTTCAGAAACAAACATAAATTTATTCAGAAAGAGATTCCTATATTCAGACAAGATTCATGATGTTTGAAATTTTTACTTCAACGTAGCCCTTCTAAAATCCAAGAAACAGAAAATTGAAATAATAAAGTATGTTTTCCATTTGCATCTGCATTTTTCTATCGTGAACTTTGCTCACAAAAACTTGAAATAACACTTCTTCAGTCTTACCTTAAGAAAATCCATGTAGCACTTAGCTTATGTATGTTACTTTTACCATAAATAATATAATTATATAATACAATCCAGTTTTTTTTTCACTCTCTAGAATCAGTAAGATAACAGCATGTTGCACAATGATTCTTTTTCATGATTCATTCAATATTCTTATGTTCATCGATAGTATATTGTGTGTATATTCTTTTCAATTCAAGGTTTCCAAGTTCCAACTCTATTATGAGAATGTCAGTTCATATAATATCTTGGTCAATAATCAATATGTATATTGTATGTATGAAAGTATTTTTGTATTATTCTACTTAGGATTTAAAAAAAAAAAAATTTAAGATTTCTCTATCCTGATTTGTCGTATATATATATATATATATGTGTGTGCGTGTGTTATTGTTTAGTAACTCAATATTCGAAACAAAATTGTAATAAGCCACTACTGTGATATTTTTTTTTACTGTTAGTGGCATACATTTTATCTTCTGTATATAATGTTAACCTCAGTTTTGCAGTGTTGTGAAGACATTTTTGAGATACCAGTTTTTAATATAAGTTTTAAATTTTGGAACAAGACCAGCAATTTCGGTGGAGGAAGATAGTCAATTACATCATCCTCAGTGCAAAACTGGTACCTATTTTATCGACCCTGGAAGAATGAAAGTCAAAGCTGACCTCGGTCAAATTTGAACTCAGAAGGTAAAAACGGACGAAATACCACTAGGCATTTTTGTCCAGCGTGCTAACGATTCTGACAGTTCACCACCTTAAATAGTCTTTTAATATAAAGAAAAAAAAAAACGAAAAAAACTATTTAAGGTGGTGAACTGGCAGAATGGTCAGCACGTCTGATGCAGTACTTAGCGATATTTCGTTCGTCTTTTCGTTTTGAGTTCAAATTCTGCCGAGATCGATAAAATAAGTATCAGTAAGCATTGAGGTCGATAAAACCGAATTATCCCCCTCCGAAATTACTGGCCTTTTGCCAAAATATGAAACCAGTATTAAAACAACATTGTGCCATCATTGACACATTTAATCTAAGACATGGGAGAGCTTAATAACAATTTAACTGAAAAATGAAAGAAGAACCCCCAAAACTTACAGGTGTAATTAATATTACACCTGCAATAAGCATAGCGAATATAAATATGCGGTATTATGAGTATGCCATGGCTGTAAGTTTGAAACTTATCATATGTTTATTTACATGTTTATATGTTATTTTAATTACTATTAAGTCAGTTTGGGACTGATATTTAAGTTGGAATCTATGTAAGATACGGGTAATGCTCTGCTGATAGACACTAAGGTTGTATTTATCAAACAAAAGTTTCAATGATCTCAATAAAACATTATGGTACCGGACAATTGTTTCATATAAACATTAAATATTTTTTTATATAGAAAAAGTGTAAGTAAATTTTTGGAGAAAAAAGTTTACAATAAGTTTTGACTTTTAATGGTGATATGATAATTAATGATTAATAATTATTGTTAGCGTCGACCAAACTGCGTTATAATCTCTGTTTTTTTTTTTACGTTCTTAGATTCAACTAGGGTCGATAAAATTAAGTATCATTCAAGGACTGGACTCGATGTAATCAACTAATTGTTTCTTAGGTCAAACAGAACGCATTTTGTTCATGTGACCAAATGACTTGGTTTCCTTCAAATATAACACACTCTCAGTGTCCTACAGAGCTTGCTCCAGTGAAGGGTTCTCATTAGGGATAGGTATACTAATTTTCACATTGCTAGCATTTGTAGGATAATGAGGAGGCTCATCCTACTGGGCAATAAGAAACCTACCAGACGAGAAACATTTAACACAGCAATTAAATGCTTGACATAAACTAAACATTATCATTACACTGTTGTGGAATAAATAACTATTTGATATTCTCATTTATCCGAGTGTTGATCTTATCGAGACACCATCTTCAAGAGCTATGTCAATCTCCAGAGGCTATGACCTTGAATGTTTCCAAGATACTGTATGATAAGGAGTTGGTGCTAAAGCAGGTGTTAAAGATTTAAAACATGTGACAGAAATATAGCTCTAGAAGACTGTTGTCATTGACCTAACCAACACCAAAATAATCTAAGCAAATGAACAAAATTCCATTAGCGCAATCTTTGGCATTGAAGTCGTCTTTTGTGATAAAGAGTTGTACTTTGAAAGTATTTGATGTGGTTGTCCATTTGGTTGTAGGAGAGTTGATAGGAGGATATACATGAAAAAAAAAAAGACGAATTCATGCGTTGGGAAACATTTATTCTGTAGCAGAGCTTCTGAGTTTGGCAGTTTGTGATTGTGTATTACTTATTTTCGGTTTCTAGAATCTTTCAAATAGGGCTCTAGGATAGAGCATTGTTAAAGGTCACTGTTTTCGTATAGTTTCGGGATTGTTTACTACAACAATCACCATCGCAAGTTCATTTCAGCAACCAATCCTATGTACTGGTTTTCTGCTCTTTCTTTTATTCAGAGCTGCTATTGTCGTTATCGTTCATGCCTGGTGCAGTCACTTGTCGGGTCGTACCGAATACTCAACTCATGCAATAAATTAGGTGAGGAGAGGTGGAACAGCAACTTACTAGTTGACTGCTCCTTAGTCTAAAGTGGCCGGGAAGTTGGTCAATAAAATTTCTCCCAAAGTTATAAACAACCCCTTATAGATGACTATATGACTCACAAGGTAGAATTTATACTCGTTAACTGTTATTCCTTGAGTATTATTTGTAGATGTGGATTGCTTCCAAGGTGCTGATTTGACAACAAAGTTATGCAGAAACTCAGCGTTCAAGTGTTAGAATCTCTCGCTTGGTCGAGTTGATAACAGCTAAAGGATGGGTAAATCCAATAAATTTAGTATCTACTTAATTGTTGTAGCAGCAAGAGTAGTTTTGAGAACAGCATTAGACACAATTAGACTGCATATATGACGACACTTTGAATATTCATTTAAGGTTAACTCTTTCATCTTTGTCAGACTAAGAGCAAGCACAAGGTTGTGGAATAATTTAACCCATAGCTGTGTGTCGGCAGGCACTGGGCTATTTTCAAATGTCACTGTATCTATGATCTTCTCTGGTAAACTTAAACTGAGACCATCAGAGGGTCAGTCACTGTGTCACAGAAAGAGTTATTACATATGACTTGTTGGAGATATTGGCAGAGAAAGACTTAGGCACATGTCTGTCTATATCGCATCGATGCTTGCTATATAAGAAGATGACAAGCACACGGCTCGCTTCACTGACACAGAATATGCATCAGAACCACCATTTTGATACACATACACATACACAGCAGCATACGCGCTTATACACACACGCACTCAAACAGACATAAATATACCTTGCAACTCATATATGTATATATATATATATATAT
>NC_068985.1:46909906-46910389 GCF_001194135.2 Octopus bimaculoides
ATATATATATATGTATATATATATGTGTGTGTGTGTGTGTGTGTGTGTGTGTGTATATACATAACTGCAGAAGGATATAGATAAACATATACACCCCCACTTTTGAACTCATTCTCACGCAGATTCATATACATTCACATGAGCACATAGACGTAGAGTATCACGCAAACATGTACACGCGCATATGTTCGTAAATTTATGTATGTATGCACATGTACATATGTCCATGTAATCATACATAGTCATCCCTATGCATCTATGTTCGTTTATATGTATGCATGTATGTATGTTTGTATGTGTATATATGTGTGTTGGTATACATGTACTTATGAATACATGAATGTATGTATGTACGTATGTTTCTATGTATGCATTTATCTGTACGTGTATGTATGTATGGCCACATATATATATATATATTCATACATACATATATATATATCTGTAAATAATATGTGACAATTATTCAGTAGCCATGATAAA
>NC_068985.1:46911321-46912201 GCF_001194135.2 Octopus bimaculoides
GATCGGAAAAACAAACTCAGAGTGTTCATGGTGTCACAGTGAGGATCTGATCAAAGACTTTACAATTAAAAAATGAAGAAGAAAACTTTTCAAATATAGATAATGTGGAAATATACAAAAGTGAACATTATTTTCCATTTTGTTAGTTTTGTTTCATTTTGTAAAAGAAATAATTATTTTAAGGTTTGTTATTGTTTATATTCGAAATTACATACGTATGTAGGCACCAAAATCTTTTGAGTGCTAAGAGCATCTATGAATCTTACTCGGGCTCTGAAAAGGATGCACGTTCCTCCCAGCCCATAAAAAATCAGAAAAATATCACCCTGGATCCTATATGCAAGGTTCGGCCCCGTATAAAATCCAATACCGTAAAAACCATTTTCCCCCCTGAATATGCGAATAGACATGTATCTTTTATGACATCAAATAGGGTAAATTTAACTCTTGATGAGCTTGTTGTCTATCATAGATTTGATATTATGCAGGGAAAATTGAAAAGATTTCTAAATAATTCATGATACTCACTTATTTAGAGCAGGGAAATATACCAAATTTAGTGCATACTTCGGTCACCGTTCATTACTTTGAATAGATCCTTCATCCAATGTTTAGTTGTCTTCAATTATATTTTGGGTTGCATTGGCTCATTATTCACTGTGTGACAAAATTTTTAATTTTTGTTGTCTATAATCAATAAGTGTTAATTTCCTCTTTGCTTCAATTTGAAATCAAAGGAAATGACAGTAATTCCCTTCAGACTTTGCTCTTTTGACCTGGACATTAATGTTTTGAAACTGACCTATTTTCCACTACATTTCAGACAGATTCAGCGCTGAGTTGCTGATCCAGAATTTACTTGAACTTTCTAGAAGTTTCA
>NC_068985.1:46912211-46912866 GCF_001194135.2 Octopus bimaculoides
ACTTTAGAGAAGTTTCTAAAAGTTTCAAGAATTTCTAGAACGTTCTGAAAGCAGAGATGGTGGTATAAACACAGATATCGTAAGCTGAACTGTTCAGTTTACTGTGTTGATAGGGATTCTTCGTAACAAAAGCAAAGTTTGAAGGAAATGTTAGCCATTTTCATACGTTGTAGGGAAAGCAAAAAGGCAATAACAGTTACAGCTTAGTCAAGGACAAAAATCATGTTAAACAGTGTTAGCTGCAGATCAACTCAATAAGCAATAGCACGTCTAAGTCGTTGGTTTTTAGACCATTTAGTACTACATAATTGAATGAATAGGTTGTGATTTGAAAGGAGTTTTACCAGAGGCCTAGCAAGAAGGTCGACACAGAGATTGCTCCGGGACACAGGTGTAAAGGATGCAAATTTTCGCAGGCCATTCTTGTCCGTTAATTAGCTTTGGTGTGCCAAAACGATTATTGCTCCCGGCCGTTGAGACTACGCCACCGTGTTTCGCTATTTCTAGCCGTTTATAGTTATGTCTTGTCGATTGGCACTAAGCAGACACGGAAGATGAACCGTGACATTTCAGTACAGCAATTCAAAGGCAAATGCTGATTACTACGTTTCATCTAAAAGTGGCCATAGAAGGACCAAATTTATGTGTATGTGTT
>NC_068985.1:46913341-46916197 GCF_001194135.2 Octopus bimaculoides
GGCGGTGCTCCAGCATGGCCATAGTCAAAAGACTGAAACAAGTAAAATAGTAAAAGAGTATATATATACATATATATATGTTTGTATATATAGATATACAAACATATGTGCGTATATTTACATGTACATAGTATGTATATACATATATATATGTATATGTATGTATGTATATACATATATATATGTATATGTATGTATGCATATACATATAAGTATATGTATATGTACGTATATACATATATATGGATATATTTACATATATATATATATATATATATATATATATATATATATATATATATATATATATATATATATATACATATATAGTACCCTAAATATCTATATATGAATAGATATGTGTTTTGTGTGTATATATATAAATATATAATGCACACAGGCCTCCCCCCACACAAACGTATATGATATACATCTGCATATACAAACATATATACATAAGCGAATATATATATTCATCGCTGACAAACACCACGTGACGAACTTTGTAGTAAACTTAATTAGAATTCTATATCTAGATGCGTACACACACACAAACATGCTCATAAACATGCACGCCCAGGGAAGCACGCGAACACCAAATTGTAAACACACACACACACACACACACACACACACACACACACACACACGCGCGCACCTAGATACGTAACTTTGAAGGCTATTCTATTATTCTTTTATCTGAGGATGTTCACGTGAGTTACATGGCATTCTATGCTATTTTAGACATTTTATCTGTTTCTTATTTTATAAACTCATCTACTAGCGCCGTCTAGTGGCGTGATCTAGAATAATATCGCAACATTGATGTTATACAGTATGTCCGCTCTATTTTCACGTCAATCTAATAATGGTTGGTTACATAAGAATCCGTAATATCGTCTTTATGCCTTCACCAGTATATGACTGATTTGCATGCATGTATGGACGTATATGCACACGCACGCACACATACGAACACACACGCACACACACACATAAGTATGCATGCAGCAAACATAAAAGTATCTGTATACAGATATGCACTATCGATATTAATATATAAATACATACATACCTATATACACATGCATTTATTTATAAACAAGGATATCCATCCGTCCATTCATAAACACACACACACACACATTCACACAGGCGCGTGCGCACACATACACACAATTAAAATAATTAATATTCTGATAAGCAGTGCCTAAATGATTCCGCAAGACGGGTATTCCCTAAGCTTCATCAGAGAAAGAATCTACTGAAACATAGTGAACATGTTGCAAGAAAATGAATACATCTAATAGTGAAGGCACGCGGTTTAGTGGCTTGGAGTAGTTGGCTCACGATAGGATGGTCCTGAGTTTGATACTCGACGGCGCTTTATGTCCCTGAGCGGGATACTTTATTTCACGTTGTTCCTCCCCACTCAACTGGCAAAAATGTGTAGTATCTGTAGTACAAAGGCCTAGTTTTGTCACATTATGTATCTCCCTGAAAATTATGTTAAGTTACACATGTCTATGGAGTGCTCAGCAACTTGCACGTTAATTTCACGAGTAGGCTGTTTCGTTGATCGGTTGACCTGGAACGCATGTAATCGACGGAACTCCGGTTTTATCATTCAAATACTGTGTTTTGAATACGGAGCCCTATTTGTTTTCTGATTAGTTCAAAGATGAACTCCTTATTTAGTGTGAGATTCAAAACTCCATGTAAAGATAAATTAGTTTGACAGAGACTTCAAGTTTCAATTGACGGTATATTCAGAGAGACTTTCATCAAATAAGTCTCTTGCTACTCTGAGTTTTATCTGTGCGAGTAGACAGGGTCTTCAGGCAGGTCACATGACTCGTTCGATGTACTCTGGGCACTTACAGGTGAAACTCAGCAAAGGATGAGACTGAATCGAACAGTTTAAAAATATACAGTAATCCCTCGCCTTATCACGGTTCACCTATCACGGTTTATTATTTAAGCTTACGTCGATTCCTCTGTGTTGTTGTTTTGCATTTATGATAAAATAAATATATACAAATTATAAAAATATTAAAAACATACACTACAGTACAGTTTCTACTTCGCGGATTTTCACCTATCGCGTGGAGTCTTGGAACATAACATCCGCGATAGCTGAGGGATTACTGTATTGATAACCTCAGAACAATGATCGATCGTCTACAAAGCTCACGTGAAACCCCCAGTGGAATTTTACTCTCAATTTTGGGATGGCGCTGCTCAATTGCTGCTGTTGCTCCTTTTGCTGTTGTTATTGCTGCTATATATACAGACATCAAGGCCGGATTAAGACCCACAGAGGCGCTAAGCACTTAAAAGAATTTGGTGTCTCCATATATATGTAATTCAAAATATAAACAATAACAAACCATAAAATAAATTTTGGAAAATAATGTCCCACTTTATTTATATTAGAAAAGATTTCTCCTACTCTTTTTTTTTAATTGTAAAATCTCTGATCAGATCCTCACAGTGTGACTCTATGAGCACTTCAAAATTATATCTCCAATCACATAAACCACTTCAAATATTATATTAGCAAGTTTAAATTATTTTTTTTGTGCTGTAAACCATTTACCATTTCTGTGGTGCCCCACTTACCCTTGATGTCCTAAGCACATGCTTATATTACTTAATGGCTAATCCAGTGCTGACAGATATCCTATGCCTGATGCAAAGAGAAGTTCTCGACTGATTTGAAGGAAGCCGCTTACCTATACAGCCCAACCTCTTGCTTACAAAAGAGCTATTTCCTATCTCTTACTTTTTTATCGCTACTGAAATAGTTTCTGCTCTTTGAAACTGGCTAGTCTCCTGCCGCCTTCACTCCAGCAC
>NC_068985.1:46916489-46918157 GCF_001194135.2 Octopus bimaculoides
CGAATATTGCACTTATTCCACATTCCTGTTGGATAATGTAAAGTAACTCGAATTTACATATATCTTCGTGGTAGTCCCTCGATCACTGATGAAGACATAGCCTGTGATTTCAGCAGTCAGCGGTGGGAACGCACGTGCCTCTGCAGCCCCAAATCGGAAGCACACAAGCGCTCTCAGGTTAGACACTGGTAGTCTGTGATCAGGACTGAGGATGATGCGGCCCAGTGACGTCTGCCCCTTGCGGCTGTGGGGCGCTGCCATCTAAGCTCCTCAAAGGCGGCTACAACAGTGTTAATGATTGACCTGCAAGTGGCCCTGTTTGTGGCTGCGGTCTCGTGTTTGCGAGACTGGATGCCACACCACCTTAGGTATATTGTTGTTGGCACTCCGTCGGTTACGACGACGAGGGTTCCAGTTGATCCGATCAACGGAACAGCCTGCTCGTGAAATTGATGTGCAAGTGGCTGAGCACTCCACAGACACGTGTATCCTTAACGTAGTTCTCGGGGGATATTCAGCATGTCACAGTGTGACAAGGCTGGCCCTTTGAAATACAGGTACAACAGAAACAGGAAGGAAGAGTGAGAGAAAGTTGTGGTGAAAGAGTACAGCAGGGTTTACCCCTCCTGCTGGAGCCTCGTGGAGCTTTAGGTGTTTTCACTCAATAGACACTCACAACGCCTGGTCTGGGAATCGAAACCGTGATCGTATGACCGCGAGTCCGCTGCTCCTACCACTGGGCCATTGCGCCTCCACTTATGTATATTAGCTCAAACCTAAACGCAAAATCCAATCCATTTATATTAGTAAAAAGATCTTCTAAACATACATACATACATAAGTATGTGTGCATACACACAAATGACACACACACTCACACACACACACACAAACGACGCACACACACACGCACACACACATACACACACATTAACGCACGTATAATGATTCTTCCAAAATCTACATATAAATAAATCTATGTTTATTTATATATAATTTGTATGTACTTTGAAAGTATATAAATGGCGAACGAACGTGGATTTGTAGGGAAGGAAACATTCTGTGAAATCTAAGAAGGGAAAAAAACCCTACAGATATCTTAGAACTTGGTGCCATCGGGGATTTGAAAAACACGTTAGCTTATATCTGAGTTTATTTATGTCTCTCTGTCCCTGCCTGCCTGCCTGTCTGTCTGCCTGTCTGTCTGTCTGTCTGTCTGTCTGTCTGTCTGTCTAGCTTTATACACACACATATTGCCTATATGTATACATACATACATACATACATACATACATACATACATATATACATACATATGTATAGTCAATTATTTCCCGTGCTCCCTAGAAAATGAATTTCAAAGAAACGTTAACATGACTATATAGTGTGTTTTTTGTGTGTGGGGTGGTTGTGCGTAAATATAAGTGTACGTGTGTATGTGTGTATGTGTGTGTGTGTGTGTGCGCGCGCGTGTGCGCGTACGAGTATGTTTATGTTAAGATTTACTTTGTAATGATTATATATTTACTTATGTATACATGAACATGCGTATATATGTTTATACGAGTCTGTATAATTATAGTTATATCGACACAGTTACTTCAGTGTTACTTTATTTAGCGACTCCAAAAAGACGAAAAAACAAAGTTGCCCTCAGTGGTGTTTGAA
>NC_068985.1:46918261-46919818 GCF_001194135.2 Octopus bimaculoides
TTTAGCGACTCCAAAAAGACGAAAAAACAAAGTTGCCCTCAGTGGTGTTTGAACTCAGAATGTAATGATCTACTCGCTGTTCTTTTCGACGCTCTAAAACAAATTTGCTAATCCACCATCATATATGAGTAGAGGCGCGTGGCTCAGTGGCTTAGTGGTTAGGGTGTTGGACTCATGATCGTAAAATTATGGTTTTGATACCTGAACCAGTCTGCACGTTGTGTTCTTGAGTAAAACATTTCATTTTGTGTTGCTCCAATCCACTCAGCTTGTAAAAGTGTGACGGACCGGCGTCCCGTCAGTGAGGGTATAATATGAAAATATATGATTCGGGAAGGATTTTTTCCTGTTTATTAATGATTTTTTTATTAATTAATACACAATGCGACTCCTTCACTCTTCCATATAACTTAAAAGTACATACGCAAGGTATCAATCTTTTGAAATTTTTTATGGTTTGTCTCTTCTTTGTGACTTGTAACATTGGAGGGACTGTGTGAGGGAAATAGAAGACCCGGTAAGAATGTTTGGACTCCATTAGAGACGGTCGTAGGCCAGATGCTTGTGTTTTGAGCTAGACAACGCATTAAGTACATCACATGGAGGGATAGATTTTCATCGGTTTCGACAATGAACATCAAAACGTTCATTCAATTGAATCACTTCGTCAATGAATTAGCCTGCAAATGGCTGAGTATTCCCAAGACACTTGTATTCTCAACGTAATTCTGGCCCAGAATCAGCGTGACACAGTGTGTGGTAAGGTTGTACTTTAGAATTACAAGTACAATCCTACTGACGGACATCATTATAGCTTCCGTCTGACCAGTATCACTCGATGCAAGGATGTAGAAAATATTTTCTAAAGAAGCTACGTTGTGGGATCAAATCTGGGACCCTGTAGTTGCGAAGTGAACTTTTTTGACTGTTCGACACGCTTTTTTTTTCTCTCTCTCTCTCTCTCTTTCACTTTTCCAATCCCTTCCCTTTTCTTCATGTACTAAAGAACGGGAGCGACTTTTGTTGCTTTTATAAACTCGGAGACATTTTGAAAATTAATGTTAGGAACAATGTGGAAGACAAATATCGCGTGATTAGAGACAAAATAAGAGAACTGATAGCAGAAGCTGATAGAAGAGAAATGAGAAAGAAAAAGAGAAAGAGAGGGAGGGAGAGAGAGAAAGAGAGAGAGGGAAAGGGAGAGAGGGAGAGATAGAGCGATGGAGAGAGAAAAAGAAAGAGAGAGAGATAGAGAAGTGAAAGCTTGGTGACAGAGAGGAGAGAAAGAGGGAGATATACACAAAACGGACAAAACTTACTCGTGTATATATATATATATATATATATATATATATATATATATATACTCAAATACGGATTCAGCGGAGATTTGATTTTTTAAGTGAGCTTCTTCTAGCATATTGACAGACCGGTCACTGGTCAATCTTATATACACAAGTACTATAATCTTTTTAGGATCTCCCAAAAATTTTTTTCCTGAACCTTCTGATTCTTTTAATGTGCTAGTTTCCTGGTATTAAATTGATATTAATTAAT
>NC_068985.1:46920246-46920899 GCF_001194135.2 Octopus bimaculoides
TATATATATATATATATATACATACACAAAAAAAAAACGGAGAGAGGCAAAAGAAGAGAAAATCGGAATGAAAACCAACGCTGTGTGTGTTAGAGAGAGAGAGCGAGAGGGTGAGGGAGAGAGAGAAAGAGAAAGAGAGAGGTTGATACAGATAGATTGATAAATAGACGTAGAGAGCGAAAGATAGAGAGGGGAAGAGGAAGGAGTTATAAAAGATAATTCAAGAAGACATGCAATAAAAGGAACGATGTATGAAATATATTACGCTGTAAGAGAAAGTGGGAAAGAGAGAGAATTAACCTTTTTCTTCTTTTTTTTGTTTGTTTTGCCAACTATAAAAAGGAATGAAATTGTGCATAAGATGATGGAAGGGAAGGGCGGAAATCAAAAGCGGTTTTTGATGTTTGGGCTGAGGTGAGTATCACAGAATATCATATCATTACGTTTGTGTTGATAGTCATCGACGAATATCAACAACAACACCACCCAGCTGCTGCTGCTGCTACTACTACTACCACTACTGCTGCTGCTGCTGCTACTGCTGCTACTACTACTACTGTTGCTATTATCTATCTATCTATCTATCTATCTATCTATCTATCTATCTATCTATCTACTTACGCTTGTATATAAATGTATGAATATGTATATAT
>NC_068985.1:46921441-46925606 GCF_001194135.2 Octopus bimaculoides
ACTACTACTACTACTACTACTACTTGTAACTACTACTACTACTACTACTACTACTACTACTACTTGTAACTACTACTACTACTACTACTACTTGTAACTACTACTACTACTACTACTACTACTACTACTACTACTACTACTACTACTACTACTACTACTATTTATGCGATGATAATGATGGTGATGATAATAATGCTACTGATGGGTGGGGGGAGCTGACAGTGAGGCTGATGGTGATTTTGCTGTTGGGGGTAATGGCGACTGTAATGGCGACTGTAATGGCGACAACGATGCTGCTGATGTGGCCGCTGTTGCTGCTGCTGCTGATTATGGTCATTAAAATGCTATGCTAGTGATGATGAAGCCGAAGATGGTGATGGCGATGGGAAGGTGACGATGCTGACGCTAGTGATGGTGTCGACGGCAGAACTGATATAGGTAATGACAAATTTATTATTGCGACGATGATGTGATGCTGATGAGGAACGATGGCAATTCGGATTAAAGTCGAGGAAAATCGCGTGAAAGAATTTAGAACACACGCACACACACACACACACACACACACACACACACACACACACACATGCATATACTAACACACAAACACGATGACGATGACGATAATGGTGATGATGACATCGATGAAGTTCACTATAATGATAATCGCAGACATATATGCATGCAAACACACACACCCACTTATCTATCTATCTACACAAAGAAGAGAGAGTAAAGAGTATATACATACATATGAATATATAAATTATGCACAAGCATACATGCATCTACGCATGTTTATATATATTTATATATATCTTATATCTTACATATACATATATACATACATACATACATACAAATATATATGCATACATATATATATATATATATATATTTATATATATATTATATATCTTACACACACACTTATATGTATACATATATATATATATTATATATGTTTATATATTATATATAGATACATATATATATTTATATATATACATATATATTATATATGTATATATATGTATATATATATTATATATATATATATATATATATATATATATATATATATATACATATATATATATATATATTATATATGTATATTATATCTATACATATACATGCATTCATAAATACATACATATGTATACACATATATATATATATGTATATATACCTTCTGAAAATTACCCTAAACTAAGCAAAGAAAATGAAAAAGGCAATACCGCGTGCTTTGCTAAGAGTGTGCTTTGGCAGGGGTTTACTTTGGTTAGGGTAGAGATTACTTAGGAGGATGCATACTGAAGGGTCGGGTTGGGGATCGGGTATTATAAGGAGAAAAAAGTAGGTGAGTCTCTCAGACAACCAAATTGTTTACTCATACTTACATACACACGTATGCTACATGTTCGCTCACATATATATACGCATACAGAAGGAAACTATCTTTCTATCTAACTGCAACGCATGTATTAATACTTACACAAATTTGCATACACAAATTTACAAAGACACACACACGTGCGTATATGCATATACATACATGCTCTCCTGTATTCAAGATTTCCCTACCTATGTATTTATATGTGCATACATACGCATCTACACGCAGTCAAACACATTTATACGAACATATATAGAGTCGTCTTACTACTAATACATACATAAAAATATGTATGTTTGTATGTATGTATGTATATATATATATATATATATATATATATATATATATATATATATATATATACATACATAAATACATACTGTGTAAATATATATATGTATATATTTATACATACATACATACATACATATAAGCACCATCTCCTACTGCCTGTATATTTGCTGAGAACTTTCCAATGAGATAAAAGAGGCAAGCTGGAAAAAGTAAGTCACTGTTGCGAGATTGAACGATAAGTAAAATAAAAGACATGAAAGAATGGAGACAGATTGGGAGTAAGACTTACAGACTGACGGACGAACAGACCGGCAGACAGACAGACAGACAACGCAGACGGAAAAGCAGATGTATGGAAGATTAATGTTAAAGCGATCGTAGCAATAAAATAGGGCCTAGAGAAAATATCTCAGCCAACCAGCATGTGTTAAACGATATCCCTTCCTACCACTATATATATATATATATATATATATATATAATAATAATAATAATACAAAGAATATGTATGCATGTATACCCACATATATGTACATACATCTACATGTGTATATAGATGCACATCAGGGTACAGGACGTTAGAAAAATGAACTACAGACAACGGAACGAACACACACACACACACACACACACACACACACACACACACACACACATATATATATATATACATGTCCACATAAGCACATGAGTTTGTGTACATGTATGTCTATACACGTACATCTATACATACAGTCAAATATATACCTGTGCGCACGTAGGAGAATGTGCAGTGTGCTCAAACTGTCACATGCATAAATGTATATTTATGTAAATCTCTATCTATCCAAGAAGCATCCACATGTTACAGTTAAACATCTATAGGTCTATCTGCGGAAACTATGATACAAAAAAATGTTGTAATTTATGATAGAAGGGATACCTAAAACGTCTATATTAGTTTTCAGGAGATAGTATTTACTTTTCGCTTTCAGATTTAAGTAATTTCGGTATCAAATAAGGAGTGACGATTAATTAAGATTACATATACCATTAAATGCAATTAAATACGAATTTCCGGCTTATAACAACTTTTTTTTACAGTTTTTGCATAATCTAGCACATTCTTGGTGTTGCGCCAAACAGCCTGGGGAATTTCAATAACGCCCCAATCCAACTAATGAGTCATAGTCTCAAACTGCTTGTTGAACTGTTTCTATAGTCCCTGAAAAAGGTATTCTACATTATACCTTTAATTCACTTTGGTATCTCAGGTTATACCAAATTCAACCCTGTGGCCAATTAAAACATTTCTGCAAGCTATCTATGAATTTGAAGAACTTTGATAAATTTTCTTTTGTTTTCATTATATCATTGGGCTTTGGTGAACTCTTAAGCAATTTTCCAGAACTGCATCAGGATTGTTTGGAAAAACCCAGCAGGAATGGTGTATATTACGTAACCTTTTCACAATTTTTATCTTTATATTTGTCTATATCTTTTGTTTTTCAATGTTGCTGGCAATTTCTCTCCGCATATCCAGTGGAACAATTGAATACAACCTGAGTATCTGGTTTTTATATCAGCATGTATACATACATACATGCATACATACATACATACATACACACATACATACATATGTTCTGGTGAGGCACAGCATGGCTGTATGGTAAGAAGTTTGCTTTCCGACCATATGGTTCAGGGTTCAGTCCCACAGCGTGGCAACATGAGCAGTGTCTTCTCCTGTAGCCTCGAGCCAACCGAAACCTTGTGAGTGAATTTGCCACACGGAATCTGAAGGAAGCCTGTCGTGTCTATGTGTGTGTATATATATATTCACATGCTTATTTGATATTCTGACTTCAACTCCACCCAAGTTCGATTTTACCTCTGATCCTTCCAATGTCAATAAAACAATAAGAATCAAATGTTTGCGAACTTCACTACTGCAAAGCTCCTCTCGGCGCTTCAATGTTGTTTCAATGTAAAAAAAAAAAAAATAATAAATCAACAAAAGAAACAACAAATCAAGCAAAAATGTATATATATATACTATATATACATATGTTATATCTATACATAAACACACACATATATATACATGCATTCATAAATGGATTTTATTTAGTTTCGTATTTTGAATTTAAATTTCGCCATCATCGACAAATGCATTTCCTTCTAACTGTACCGTACAAGGGTTATATTTAATGATCTTTAATTTTACTCCTCAAATGTATGGCCTTATGATAATGCAAAAGCGAAGGTCACATGGGGAAATATAGTCCTACATATTGCATCTGGAGAAAAATAAAAGATAATGTAATTCTTGTTACCCCCAAAACACGGAGTAGTCACTGGTGGAATTACTTTTATCGTAGATCTGTTAGGGGCTAAACAACAGCAGCAATGGTTTTCTGTTTAATTTAGCTATTCTGCTGCTTGAGTGCGTAAGTATTTACTGATAAAAAGAAGTATATATTTGGAGATCAA
>NC_068985.1:46926049-46931254 GCF_001194135.2 Octopus bimaculoides
TCATTATCCAATCACCACCACTACCACCTCCACCTCCACCACCTCCATCTCCACCACCAGCACCTCCACCTCCATCACTACCACCACCACCACCACCACCACCACCATCATCATCTCTCACCCCCTCTCTTTCTCTGCCTTTATTTAACCTCGCCATAAGAACATCACCCCTCTGCAAAATTTCTATTTTTAACTCACCTTCTCTGCCTGTAACTAACTTTTTTATCCACGTAATAAATATTGCGTTCTCCCTACCCCACGTCATGGACGCTTCCCTCTCCATCTTTCTGTCTCACTCTTCGCCTTATCCTCTATTTGTCTCTCTTTTTTCTTTCTCCTCTCTTTCCCTTCAACTAATCACATGAAATCGTTGCAATTACATTCCCCCTACGTCACGTCACGGACGTTTCTCTCCTTCTCTTTTCCTTCTCCCCTTTTTCTCTAATCACGTGAAAGCGTTACCGATAGACTAAGTAATACAATGAGAAGCAGAATTATGATAAGATTATCTTTAACTCTCCTCCTCAAATGTATGCCCTTATGGTAATGCGAAAGAGGTTACATTGGGAAATATAGCCCTAGGACACTGCATCTCGAAAAAAAAAAAAAGATAATGTAATTCTTGTTAACACCAAAACAAGGAGTGGTCAGTGTTGGAATTTTATCATAGGTCTGTTGGGTGCTAAACGACAACAACAATAATTTTCTGTTTAATTTAGCTATTCTGCTGCTTGAGTGCATAATTGAGAAAAAGAAGTATATATTTGGAAACCAAAGACGCACTGAGTTACTGCCACTTTGGAAGAAAACTTAGTTTTTTCGTTTTGTTTGATTCAACAAGCTGACACAAAACAAAATGTACTTAAAAAATCTGGTTCCAAACCTTACCCATTACCATTAATATCTATGTAGCTTCTGGATCGAAGTTGTCGTAGATTTTAGCTGTCTGTGATTTCCTCACCAATATCATTCTTGGTATGAGAAACCTCTTACATCTTGCTAAAACACCATCAGAATGATACAGAATGCTACTTAGGAAGAAAAGCTATTTTCCCAGATATGGCGTAAAATCCCTCTTCAGTCATGAATGAGCATGGGATTACACCTAGAAAGTTCCCCTCCGAGGCATTAGTCCAGGCAAGCTTGTTTATGGAAGACCAGCAGTTGCCCATGTATATCAGCCTCCCCTCTTTTCGCCACCGATGTTATCCAAGAGAAAGGCAGATGTCTATAGAGTTTGGCACCAGTGACGTCACAACTCATTTCTACAGCTGAGAGAACTGGAGCAACGTGAAATAAAGTGTCTTTCTCAAGAACACAACACACGGCCCGGTACTGAGCCGTGCGCCTTCATATTTTCCAGGTATATTTCTTCATAACTCGTCATTTCGTGTATTTATTTCGCCAAATATATGTTGAAACATTAGACAAATCTTCAAACTACAGAAAATAGGAAAGAAAAAATTCGCAAAGCTGGAAACACCTGAGCATGAAAGTATTTTTCTCTGTTTATTCAGGGATGGAAGGCAGTGATATGAATCGTTTTGTGGACCATCGAAACTGATGGGAGGAAGGGAATACGTTATTCTCAAACTAGAGACCTGGCCCGAATACTTGCATCAGAGTGGATTCCGCTAAAGATACCCGAGGCCAGATGGTAGCATTAAACTGGATGATGTATTAAGTGTGCCACGCTACAACTCTAAGCGAAAAGATCCGAGACAGACACTGCAAGACATGCTATTGATTAAATAACATCAATCTACCTCCCAGAACGGCAACATATTTTATTGATCCCGAAAGGATGAAAGGCAAAGTTGATCGCAGTGAAATTTGAACTCAGTGCGCTGAGCCAGAACAAAACGCTACAAGGAATTTTGCCTTTATTGTAATGATCTTGTCAGTATTTATTGCACTAAATGGCATGCACTGAACTCTAAGAGATAAAATTCTAGCAATGCGAGTTCGAAACCAAGCATGATTTTATATGATGAAATCATTTCACTTCACTTGTGCTCACCATTTAGGAACACATCAATATCACAGAACGTCACGTATTGCATCTTATATAATCTGCTGGTTTGGGAAAGAGTGAAAAAAAATGAGTTTTTAATAAACTACTAAGAATGATGATGATGGCGTACATTTTAGAGAGTCAGGAAGTGATTTATAGCGTTCAGTTACGTTTCTGAATTCAAAAGCAACGGGCTTTTTTTTTCAGACTTTAATTAAATTTTAATTAAATCCCGTTTGTGAATTCGGAAGTAACTGACTTTTCTTTAGATTTTAATTAAATCAACTAATTAAATAATTAATAGGTAGGATCTCAGATCAACTGTGGCTTTTATCCAATTCGATCCAGTGCTCAAGAAAGAAATCATTTAGTAGAAACTAGTACATTGGATTAATGACTTCCCTGTATTCAAGTTTGTCTCTTTGCTGTTTGGTTTCAGATACAGCCGAAGCCGAAACTTAAAAATTTACATTTTTCTTGCTCGATAAAAGAGAAACAGTATTTAACTGGGTTAAATTCAAGTAATCTTACCCCACCCCTCATTAACACTAACCTGTGATCAAGTATAAATAAAATACTACTTAACAGATATTAGAATAGAGGATATGGTTGAAGCAATAGAAAAGATACGTTGCTATTGTTTAGCTCCAGACCAGACTTGCTTAAAGACGTTCGAGCCGAGGCGATAACGTCTTTTTCCCTGAGACAGTGAAGACCAACTAATAGACACTAATCAAAATTTGTTTAATGTAATTTGAAATGAAAGTATTTTAGATTTATTAGCCACAAGTAGAATAAATGGTGACATAGAAGCTTTGTTTCCCTCGGGCAGAAAATTGTATAAGTTTAACAAGTTTAAAAACCTGTTCTCTAATTTTCAATGTGAGTTTGCAGTGCACGTGGCATAAAATTGTACGTATGATATCAGAAATTATTTAGAGGAAAACCAAACAAATAAGGCGATGCCCTTAGTAATTAGGCCGACAAGTGTCTTGCCCAAGTTTGTATGCCTTTTAAATAGTGATATGGAGAGAAGATGAGTATGCTTTATCTGATGATCGTCTAAGAAGGCTAAAAAATAACCAGAGCGATTCATTATACACTTAAAACCTATGCATACAAGTGTGTACATGTGTGTATGTATGTGTGTGTGAGATAGAGAGAAAGAGAGAGAGAGAGTATACGTATAGCTAGGCATATCTAAAGTTTAGGTGTTTTGTCCTACACTCTAAGTTTACACTAAACAGTCTCTGACTATGCAAAGGCGTATTGAAGTGTGACAACTACGAATCTTCAATCTTTTGCGTCATCCCATTTCATACACAGGCTCACACAGGCCCACAAACACATAGATGCAAATACATATAAACAAAATCACAAAGCCATTTCATTGTATGTCTCTCTCTCTTTCTTTCTCCCTCTCTTTCAGTACGCACACACACACGTACATATATATACACATATGTGTGTGACTGCATATATTAATTAATGATAAAGGAAAAGGTTTTACGCAATTACATTCGTTAGCTTATAGCTATTCCAGATATATGATATTGCACTGGCAGTCTTCCTTAGGTTTATAGTACCTTATAACCGAAACAGCTGTCATTTAATTGAATGTGATTAAGTAACTCGTTTTATTTCATCTTTCTATTATTAATTTTAGGTTATATTGGTTTATATAAAAGTTCGGAGCTAGGTGACTCAGTGAACTCACTCCACGTCGTCACCGTAACTTAGTAACATCGAGCATTACAAGTACATTGCATTCTAACGACTAATTATTGGTCCTGCCATTGTTGAACAGAGTTATAATGCTTATTCTTATATTCTATTATGTATTTCACGCCAAAGTCTGTGGCAATGCTTACCTCACTTAATTTCTCAAATGGTTACCCACCTAAGTACTGACTAGGTTTGATGTTGCTTAACGAGAAACGATGCATTCGAAGTGATATGGCCGTAATGTAAATATATAGATATCCATATTTATGACGTATATATATATATATATATATATATATGCCTCGTATATAAATGTGCATACAACACACGTATAATATAAAGGAGCCAGTTGTCATCAGTGAACGAGTAATATCTTGGAAACGTGTCACTACAAGTCTTCACTAATTGACGTAGGTGCTTCTGTAGAAGCAAGAAGATTGTGATACCTTGTCGACCTTTACTATCTGATTCAGCGTTACGTCCAAAATATGATAGCTGGAATGAGAGGTGCACTAGTACTTGCTTGGTATTAATTTTCATCAGAAAGTAAAGGGAAATGAAGCGGTTCGCTAAAGAATAAAACGGGCCGCCGAGTCTAGGAACTGAACCTACTACATTTTGGTTGTAAATTGAGCAACGTAGACTAGACACTAGGGCACGTGACTTCATTATGTGAATATATATATATATATATATATATATATATATATATATATATATATATATATATGTATATGTATACGAGAATATTGTAGTTCGCTTGAAGCATTGGATATTGTTTGTAAAGAATAACAAGTTTTGAATGGTACAAAAATGCACTATAATACAAAAAATGGACTATATACTTGTTGTAATTTAGTTCTCCATAGTCCGATGACATTTCGGAATACAATTCCTTCTTCAGATAGTCTTAGAGGTTTCCAAACGTGAGTTCTACTCACGTGTCGAGTTTCATCAAATTCAATAAAACGATGCAAGAGGAGTTAGATAACAACGCCACAAACAAACGCACACCGATTTCCCCCATATGTAGTAGATATATAGTCAACTAAAAAAAAAACGAGCAATTAAAAAACAGACAAAAATAAAACGAAAGTGAGAACGTGCACAAATGGTATATTAATTTGACGCTCGGTGAATAGAAAGTTCTTATCGTGTCGAGCATAGCTCTGCACAGACACACATACACACACACACACACACATACCCACACACACACACACACACATACACACGCACGCACACACACACATACATACACGCGCGCACACACACACACACACATGTATATATGTGCTTCAGCAATATGACTATATACGTGCTGTTGGTGATTGTTTTTCCATCTATAGGCTTTTCTCTTCCTCCTTTCCGATCAAGAACTATGCTCGAAACGTCAAATTCTCCCTTTTTACATTGAGCATTTCCTCCTGTCTGTCAATTTTATTATTCGTTTCTTTGAATTGACT
>NC_068985.1:46931960-46934823 GCF_001194135.2 Octopus bimaculoides
TATATATATATATATCCGACCACCTATCTATCAAATGATATATATTTTAGCATGTGTCTGCATGTATTGAAGTACGTCTTCGTATACTTGTATGTATATAATCCGGTATGGCTATACAGACATACTTACATGCATACATACATGCATACACACACATATGTATATATATTCACATATCTATTTACATATATGTACATATCTCTATACAAACACGCACACACACACGCACACACACGCACACACACGTACACACACACACGTATGTATTGCTCATTATTTATCTCTTTGTCTTTTTGTCTTACTGTTTAGATTTAGTGTTTGCCACCCTACACTCTTACACTTTTTACCTGTCACGCTTCAATTAATTAGTCACACAAGTTAATGACAGACAATGATGCCGTACATTAGTGAGTAATCTTCAAAGCAGATATTATCATTCTGCTGCCGCTTGGGTTCTATTCGAAACGAACCAATTCATTAGAGAACCTCAGCGTTGTCATTCGACCTGCTAGAAATAACGACCCAAATTCCTCCAATCACCACTAAGTAATCAAAGGATTCATTAGCTGTAGTGGACGTACATATCTTTAAAATGTCGGGATGGTCATAAACAGATTGACTTTTTTTATCATTCGAGTGTTCATTTAAGGTTGATTGCACATACGCACACAATGACTCGCGCGCACACAATGACACGCAGGCACACAACACATACACAAGCACGCGCACACTCAGATAATACATATACACTTTATATTCAGGTCTGGTCAAAAGTCATCCGACAGTAAATCAAAATTCCATAAATACTATCTGTAATTCCGTATTGACTCGAATGGAAAAATGTGTCGCTCAAGGACTTCAGTTTGAACAATTTTTTAAGATGTCTCATATTTAGTTGCTGTTATTAAATTCATTCAGTTGTTAATCATAAATAGATATTGGAATTAAATGGTATTGATTTACAGTCAGGTGACTTTTGGCCAGCCCTGCATATATATATATATATATATATATATATATATATATATATATATATATATATATATAGCGTATATGCCTATATATATATATATATATATATATAGCGTATATGCCTATATATATATGCATATATATAATATATAATGTATCTATCTATATGTTTCTGTACACACACACACACACACGTGAGCGCGAGCGCGCACACACACAAATATGCATATAATTATATATTTTGACTGGAAACACATACTGCGTTGTCGCAGCCATCGAATAAGCAGGGCTATTTTTCTTGCTGCTGTGTAGTTTCAGGTCAATTCTGCTTCAGCAGATCTAATACTTCCAATTCTGACCATTCTGTATTTGTTTATAGATACACTATCTAAGACTATATTTTTCAATAAACCTGTCTTATGGCAGTGTTTCAGGAAGTTTTAGCTGCTCCGTCGAACAGATCCACCGACCACGTGTTATACTCTTTGTATTGGATGATACAAACTGATGCCATGTGTACATATCTAATGCTTGGTGTAGTTCCAATATATTTATAAATCAAAATGTGATCTTAATTTGCGATTCCTGGCCGTAACTTATTACAAAACTTTCCAGTCTTTTCCATATAAAATTGTCCAGTTAGTTCCTTTTCGTGGAAATTTTGATTGGAAATTGCTGTTGGAAAAGATTTTAACTTAACTGGTTAATAACGAGAGAGAAAGTATGAAGTATAATGTATGGTATCCAATATAATTTTCACCTTCTACCTGCTATCCTCACCTCCTTTCTTCCTCTACCGATAAGGTTTCATGTCTGTGTTGTAGGAAAAAAAAATCTTGATCGTCATAACGGTCATCATCTCAGAAATCAATTTAAAATTGTAATGGCTGCTAATTCACGCTTCAGTGTCACGACATTCTCAAATATCTCTCAGTATTTCCGTAATAACGATTTAGTTTATTCCTTTCGGTAGAATTTAAGTCATTCATTTTTTTGGCACCGATTCAAAATAAGAATATTTCCAGACTGATATTGGCGGTGGTGTTATTTACAATCAATGGTAAATTCTTTATCAATTCAGATAGCTGCAGTTCTCTTCAGTACTCTGGCGACAAGATATTAAATTTTCACGTATTCGAGAAAATTGACCAACTTATACAGATTTATTACTTTAATATGAAACCACACATTAGTTGAGAAGTTTTACAGATGGTTGAACTGAGCCCAGTATAGCACGGGTACTTAAATTGCCGGGTGGGCAATTTGAGAAAGGGACTAAGTGGTCGAGCGACAGCGTAGTACTAATAGTTAAATATCTCTCAAACAACACACTTCTAAAGCTATCCGAATTAATAGAGAATTTACCATTGATTCTCTACCACCAATATTAGTTTGTAAATGGTCTCTCTTATGGTATCCGATACAGGGAAGCATGGAACAGATATGGTGTTTTTACACCTTTTATCCTAAGGGAAAATTTTGTCTTTAGAAGTTGAAATATGTCATAAGCATTTTAATTAACTTAAAGTTCACTTATGCCAAAACACTGGCTGGCACTGATATTACAGTAATCTATCTATCTATCTATCTATCTATCTATCTATCTATCTATCTATCTATCTATCTATCTATCTATCTATCTATATATATATATACATATATATATATATATAATGATATCTACCAAATGTATTGGTGAGATAAAACATGTAATCATTACCAAAATAGTAAAAAATCCGCCCGCAAAGGTCTATAATAAACTCTTTATGAATCGATCTCCTTGGTTATATATAAAAATTTAAATGAGCTTTGACGCTAATATCCATATGTATTAATATATATGGATATTAGCGTCAAAGCTCTTATTTCAATTTTGATATATATATATATA
>NC_068985.1:46935680-46936871 GCF_001194135.2 Octopus bimaculoides
TATATATATATATATATATATTTATATATATATGTGTGTGTGTGCATGTTTGTACTAACAGTAAAGGGAACCAGATTTTATGGAAGGAATAAAAAGTTTCTTTTAACGTGGTCAGTCACGAATATCCATTCGAAACTGATCACCTTAAAAACTCGAACATGACCACGTTTTCGTTGTTCTGATGAAACTGATGTGGTTTGGCAAATTTCCGAAATGCATTTGTGAGGCCGAAATTTGTGTTTTGCTTTTGAAAGGAAATTACACATCTGATCATGAACATAATTTAGCAGAAATTTACAGCGTGTATCTGAACACGAATTTGCTATTGTACTCTACTTGTGCACGTGAGTGTCGGTATATATATACGTATATATGTGAGTGTATGTGTTGTGTTTGTGTGTGTATGCTTTGTGAGCCATGTGGGCCGTGTATGTTTGTGCCTGTAAAGGTACATAAACATATATATAGGCATACATAAGTATTAGGCCACCACAATGTTTCGGGGTTCTGCTATCTCAATGTTAGTGAAACTAGTGCACATGGTAGATTATGGTAGATTTCACAATATGCATTAGTTTTAATATCTGGTTGACCCTCCTTTAGCATCAATTACGGCTTTTATACGGTTAGGCATTGAAGGAGCTAGGCGCAATTTTACTCCATTCTTCTCTCAAATTTTGGTACAAATGCTCTTTATTTTTAATTATTCACCAAGAGTTCCCCATAGGTGTTCGATCGGATTTAGATCGGGACTTTGAGCTGGCCAGTCCATGGGAACAATAATCTGTGTCTCAAACCATTGACGAGTATTTTTTGCTGTATGACATGAAGTATTGTCCTGTTGAAAGATAACACTGATTCTCGACACTCTTGGATGCAATTTAGCAATTGATGGCTCTAAAATATCCAATAACATGGAAACACAGGTAGCTGAATTCATCCTTCTCTGGCATAAAATCATTTCTCCGGGTCCTGTAGCCGACATGCAGGCTCACACCATGATAGAACCAGCCCCCTTGATACCCAGGCCACATTCCTAGCACCCTCACCCCAACTAACCATCACAAACCTAAACCTCTTTCAGAAGGAAATTCAAAGTGACTATATTTCACAAATAAAACTTAACCAAATGAACTCATTATTCTGTTGTTTTTACATGAATCACTACCCCATTATCTCCCCACTTTTCTT
>NC_068985.1:46937920-46942880 GCF_001194135.2 Octopus bimaculoides
TATATATATATATATATATTATTAGCTTATTAGTGTTTTTATATTATTTTAACGCTTGTCCATTCTCCTGAAATCAATCGTTACACACCTGTGACCTCTTCAGCGACACTTTTCGCTTGTATGTAGGTATTTGTCATGTTTCTGCATGCAACGTTTGTAGGACGAACCCACAGGTTAACTGTAAAGTTAGGAATGTAGTGGTTAGCTTATGATGTACTGAGGAACGGTGCAGAAACATGACAATTTCCTACATAGAAGAGTTTGCACGCAGCATAGGAGAGCGTATAGGTGAACATTGGTGAGAGCTCAAAAAAGGGAAAAGCTCGTCAGTGCTCTACCAACATGCTCAGGCAGAACATGGAGGCTCGATTGATAGCATAGAGGTTAAAATAATATCGACACATAAAAGTGACACGACACTTAGACAGATTACAGAAGCTACACACATAATAGTAGACAGACCGAGCCTCAATAGAAAAGAAGAAAATAACCTCGCAAATAATACACAGAAACATACATAGTAATACACACAATAGACATATATGCATTTATCTGTGATACTTATAAGAAATAGAGATAGATGTATAAAAAATAAATAAGTAAATAAATATATGTATAAATAGATAAATAAACGAATATATAAATATATCTGCCACATACCTGTGATAAATTTAAGACAGAGATAGATAAAATAATAAACAAAACTATATAAATAGCATGTATACACACGAAGCGAGACTATACACACACACAAACACACACACATGAAACTTCATGGACGGCCATACGAAGTCAACAATACAACTAACACGGTTAGCACCAGCGGCGGTGCCGACGATGGCAATAACAGCAACAACAACTACCACGATGGCAACAACGTAGGCGAACACACATACACAGAGAAATAAAGCACAATGAGGTGAGAGGATGGGGCTGAGGGGAAGGTCACACTACTGCTAAAACAATGACGTACACACACAAGCATACACACATGCATATACACACATGCATATACACACACGCACACATAAAAACAAGGACACAAACGCATGCACACATAAAGATGCACATCTTAGAAGAACAAAATGGAGAAAGTGGAACAAGAACACACACGGAAACGAAAAGTGTCGCTGAAGAGGTCACAGATGAGTGACGAAAGATTTCCGGATAATGGACATGAGTTACAATAAGAACAGTGTGAAGAAACGAGTGAAGAAAAAATATATAGTGCGTGTGTCTATTTGGTTAGAGAGAGAGAGAGAGAGAGAGAGAGAGAGTGAGAGACAGAGAGAGAGAGAGAGAGAGAGTCAGTGTGATAGAGAGTATGCATGAGTGGGAGAGTAAGAGAAAAAGAGAAATGGATGGCAAAAGGCCTATGTTAACAACAATCTCAGTCCCCATGTTGACGTTGATAATGTCAATGATGATGATCATAATGAGAGTGATGGTGAAGATATGTAGGGCCTCGATCAGTCAACGAAAACCAGAAGTCTGCAGGCCTAAATATGATCTTATTTAGGAAGCTTGTCATTTGCTCATGCCTGCAAGACTGCCCTCTCTATACCAGCGATATTTGTTCATGGGAAAGGCCGCCGATATGGGTTAACAGAACTAGGAAGCAGTGCTGTTGCTTCTATTGGTATTAGAATATCAAGATAGAACACAGAGACCACAAGACACTCCATTCGACTGCCTAACAATTCTGCTAATGTCATCATACGAGATTTTGTCGCCCACCAAAGAATAAAAGTCAACGTTGACCTTTCTAGGATTTGAAACCAGAATTCCGAGAATCAAAACGAATACGGCGAGACGTTACGTTTGACGTTAAAGATTCTGATAATCCGCAGCCTTAGAGGAGGTGTTGGAGGAGAAAGAAGTAGATGTTAGGTAGTACAAACGATCTATTTGCTCTGTTTGAATGATACAGACGAAAGACTTCTATAACAGACGATCTTTTATGTGAGATATCAGTACGTTTTAAAGTGAAAAAACGTGTTTCCGATTGGGAACAGGGCTTTTTATAATTTTCACCAAATAGGCGTATCACGTTAAGAGAAAATGGTAAACGCTTCGGCACGAATATACACTTACACACATACTTTACTTTCCAACCAGACACGCATAGATACAAATATACATTCGTATGTTCGCCATTTTCTTTTTATAGCGATTCACTTCTTTGCTGAAATATATAACACTTCTTTCTTCCTTTTATTGTTATTCATTATCCTCTGACGTTGTAGATCTCTCTGTCTCTCCTCTTCTCCGTGTGCTCCCTTCTCTCTTTCTGTCTTTTTCCGCCTTTCTCTTACTATGCATGTATATATGTGTGAGTGTGTATGGATAGATATAGATATGTGTGTGTGAGTGTATGTGTATATACATCTTTATATATATATATATTTTCGTATGCACATATTTATATATGTATATGTATATGTACACACACACACACATATATATGCACAGACACACATACACACACACACACACACACACATATATATATATATATATACACATACGGAGGGAAAGAGATACGAGTAGATTTAAATATAGTTCCATTGTTGGTTATCTGCACACAGACGCACATGTATGTATGTATGTGTGTGTGTGTAGATATGTGTGTGTCTGTTTGTGTTTGTGTCTAAGTATAGCTGATAGAGACAAATATGTTTGTACTTTTGTATACTGTAGTACGTGCTAATGTTTGTGTATGCCGTTCACTGGAGTATTTCACTGTACGTGTCAATCATTCATCAACAAACGCAAACACGAACATGAAATACCCACCATATATAAAGATAAGACACGTATAGAGAAAGAGATTTTAGTGGAAAACCTAACTTGTCCTAGCCATTGGATGAATGCGCTTATTTCTAAGCTGTTCTTTTAGTTTTCTTTTAGTTCCTTTGTTTGACCACATAGCGTCACATTTCGGTGTGTTTCTTCGCTGTTCAGCAATCTGCTGAAGGCAGTCCATCATCGGACCACGCCAATGAAACGATGTTTTTATTGTCTTTTCAAATTGACTTTGTGTGGCAGAAAAGCCGCTGGTTTAGGGGTGATTGGGTAGGTTTATAACTCACAATGAATAAAGCCGGAGCAGATTGATATCTGTATCACCTTCTAATCAACCGCTAATAGCGTCAAACAATCACACTAGATTGTAGGTTTTTTAATCGACATTGAAAGAGTGATTAGCAAATTTGATCAGGGCAGAATTTGACTCCAAGTGTAGAGATTTTGCACACTTTCTGCAAGGCATTCTTCATACACGCTCACCATTCTGCCAGTTCGCTGCCTCAGCAGCCTGTTAGTTATGAGTTACTTCCACCCTTTCAACTATAGTTCTCCAAGGACCTGTTAAAATGTCTCGCATGTTTTCCCTCCATCCATGTGAATGCTATACACAAATTGGATATTATATTTATAAATTAGTTAGTTGATACATTAAACTCCCTTTAAATAGGACATGCACAACACTGTATTATCTTCCCTACACTCTCTTATGTCTGTAACGCTTAGAAGAAATATAACTTCGGATAAGGCTTCAAAAGCATAAAAAACTATATACATACACACAATTTAAAGAAGAGAAAAACAAGGTAGGCTACGGATCACCGGTTCTCTCACAACTGGGCAGTGGCTATCACAACTCCATCCCCTGTATGGACTTGTATCCTAGTAGCTTATGAATTAGAGCATTCAGGCTGCATAACAATGAGTTACCAGTGAAAACTGGTACTTACTTTTATCGACATCGAAAAGATGAAAGGCAGAATTTGGACTCAGAACGGGAGGACGGGCGAAAAACCACTAAACATTTCGTCCAGCGCGCTAACGATTCTGCCAGCTCGCCGACATGATAATAATAATAATAATAATAATAATAATAATAATAATAATAATAATAATAATAATAATAATAATAATAATAATGATGATGATAATGATAATGATAATAATAATAATAATAATAATAATAATAATAATAATAATAATAATAATAATAATAATAATAATAATAATAATAATAATAATAATAATAATAATGATGATGATAATGATAATGATAATAATAATAATAATAATAATAATAATAATAATAATAATAATAATAATAAAATAATGATAACGATGCTGATGAAAACTGGTAATGATTTTCTTTTTTATCCAGAAGAGCTTCAGGAAGCCCAATAAAATACAATGCAATTTAGATTAAAGTTTAATCTTGGGTGTTTTTGGTGACCGTTGCCAACATCTTGTGGTGGCAAGAAAACTCGGCTGGCCTTAGTGCTGGTTGTATACTTTTAATCAGTAGTTTGTGAATCGAAGATATAAGTGAACTAATAAAATATTAAGTATGAACTTTTGGAGAGGGCAATCAAACTTTGAAATAATAGAAACAAAGCGAAGCGTAAAGAGACGAAAATGACAACAAAAAACAATTGGAGACGAAAATGACAACAAAAAACAATTGGAGTAACAGTAGGTGCAGCACATCATCATTGCCATCTTCATCGTTGTCATGATGATGATGATGATGATGATGATGATTACCATCATCATCATCATCATAGACAGCATCAGCAGCAACAGAAGCAGGGCAGTAGCAGCAGCGGCAGCAGAAGCAGCGGCAGCATGTGGTATTGTGAAATAACAGGAACAAGATGCAACGGAAACATACATGACGACAATAATAGAAGCAGCGACATCAACAACATCAACAACTGTTTGGAAAGGTTTCCAGGAGATCCTGTTTGCCTTTATTATTATTATTTTTATTATTTATTTATTTATTTATTTATTTATTTATTCAAAAGTGGTTGAATGTATGAATTAGTGTACAGGAAAGATCTGTGACGCGAGATTGGGCAGACGAAGAGCAAAAGTCCTCATATCCATTTCAAATTTTGGCACAAGGTAACAAGTTCGGGTGATAGTTGGGTGGGGA
>NC_068985.1:46942890-46943619 GCF_001194135.2 Octopus bimaculoides
CCCCCACAATACTCAGCTGGCACACATTTTACCAATGCCGAACGGATGAAAAGCAAAGTCGACCGCAGCGGAATTTGAACTCAGAAGGTAATGATGGACGAAATACTGCTAAGAATTTGTTTGGCGTGCCAACGATTCGGCTACTTCACCGCTATGGAGAGGCCACTATATTATCGTTAAGATAATAAAGAAAGCTATGTAATATTTAGAATCGTTAGCACGCCGGCCTAAAATGCTGAGCGGTATTTCGGCCATCTTTACGTTCTGAGTTCAAATTCCGTGGAGGTCGACTTTACATTTCATATTCTCGGGTTCGATAAAATAAGTGCCAGTTAAATACTGGGTTCGATGTAATCGACTTAACCTTCCCCAAAATTACTAGCATTCTGTACAAATTTTAAACTGCTATTTAGTAACACCAGTAAGTATATGAAAATTAATTTCCTTCCTCCTAGAATACGTGTAGTTTTTCTCTTCACCATAACAGCCCTATATTATCTTCTATGCTCGAGCCCTAATTCTACGCAAATATTGTGCGTGCCGCCGGTATACGAAGTTCCTATTCTTATCGTTAACGGCACAAAACTGGGTATGAGCAATTTCGGACGATATCTGATGAAGACTTATGGCCCTCCTGTGTCTGTCCTGCGCGTACGTTTTGTAGTAGGTAATGCATTTTTCATTTATTGAGTAACTGAATGCCACGATCCCAACATTTGTTAACAGTAG
>NC_068985.1:46943814-46944701 GCF_001194135.2 Octopus bimaculoides
ATATATATAGATATATATATATATAGGGAGAATTCAGCAAAAAAAAGACGATGAAAGGTGGTGTAGACAACAAACAGATGTATTAGTTTAACGCGCGGGAAGTGAAAATGCTTTCAACGTTTCGAGCCTACGCTCTTCCACAGAAAGGAACACAGGAACAAACAAGGAGAGAAAATAAAGAATGCGTAGTGGCTAGCGATCTATCATATATATATATATTGAGAGAGAGAGAGAGAGAGAGAGAGAGAGAGATTTATGAATTTGTTTTGCAAAATTCCTAATGTGAAACAGTGCGTTGGAGGAGTTATTGTCATATTTCGGGATGGTTATTTTTTATTTATTTATTTTTGCCAAATAAACACACGCACTATATGTTTGTTCTTCACTCGTTTCTTACTGTTCTTATTTTATGTTATGTCCATTGTCTGGAAATCTTTCGCCACAGGTCTGTGACCCCTTCATCGATACCTAAGCGAAGCAGGAGGATACACATGGATGGATATGGTAGGTGACGTGGTCACAGATGTGTGACAAAATATTTCCAGACAATGGACATAAGATAAAATAAGAACTGTAATAAACGAATGAAGAACGAATATATAATGCCTGTTTATTTGTTGAACAAAATATGACCATCCAGAAATATAACAACATATATATATACATATATATATATATATATGTGTGTGTGTGTGTGTGTGTGTGTGTGTGTGTGTGTATGTGTGAGTGTGTGTGTGTGTGTGTGTGTATTAATACACATGTATGAATCTTAGAGTTGTACAGTTTTCACTAAATATTGTTTGACTTAGATTTGTTTTTAATTTCTCTAATTAAAGCCAAAACAATGTGAGTTATAAAAATGAAACAAAATTTTGAATACAAAGTCG
>NC_068985.1:46949342-46952004 GCF_001194135.2 Octopus bimaculoides
AGTGAAATATACTATATATATATATATATATATATATATATATATATAGAGAGAGAGAGAGAGAGAGAGCGAGAGAGGAGAGAGATGCACATACACGCACACACGCGAATACGAGACACACGGAAGAATATATATGTATAATCACATATATATGCATCCACAAACATATAATACATTTATATGCATGCACACACACATGCACACGTACACACACACACAAACACACACAACACACACGCACACACACACAAACATACACAACCACGCGCGCACACACACACATATATATATGCACGCACCCACTTCTATAATACGATGTTCTCCAGATATTTCAGTTTTTATAAGTCGTCAATATCTGGTTAGATATCGTTGAGCCTCTTCTAGTAACTCTTTCTAATCGTCATTACTTTATCCGTAAGTTAATTTTACGTACAATTTTCAATCAAAAGTCATTGAAAATTACATACATACGCATACACGCTCACGCACTCACGCGCACAAGTAATATAAGTGTGCGCGCACAGACACACATTGTTTTAAAAGTCTCTCAGCATTTCTCTATCTTCGTTCATAAACTTCCATGTTTATTTTTTTATTACACTAGAATGCAAATAGAATAACAATAGCAGAAGTGTTTTATTACGACTGATATATTTGTATATTTATTTCAGATTAATGATATTAAAACATAACAATTGAACAAAATGTCAATCATATAAATAAATATTATGAAAAATATAGAAGACAAAAGAAAAAAATAATAATATTAAGCTAGAAAATTCTATTCTTCAATTATGTTATATAGTACGATTTTAGATTACATTGCTTAAGATAATATCGTATTATATTATCCCATTTACTTTATTATCTACTCTCATATATTATATTTCATTGTTTCACTTATGTAAAGCGATCTATTGGAACAAATACTTCGTTATCGGAGAAAATATATCTTAACTCTCACCTTCGTTATTACAATAACGATACTTAGTCTCCAGTCAACTTTTGCCCAGTAGCCATATGATCAAGATCTGGTTGTGACCTGCTTGTTCTTTTCATAGCTACAGTTCACGCACTAAAAAAAAAAAAAAGCTAAATTTGGTTGTAATTTCTGGTAGTTATGAGACCCTTATGTATGCTTATGTTCTGAGTTCAAATGCTATCCTAGTCGATTTCGTCTTTAACTTATCAGTAAGTTATAAAGACAGTATCCAGGATTGATTTATTTGACTACACTTTCATCCTGCCACATTAATTACTTTTTTTTTGCATAAATACAGTGTGACAGTGTAAACGCATCGTGTTCGTTTATTTGCCACAAAGTTCCCATGATGTGTGAATAATGCATATTAAAGGACCTATTTACTGGGTACAAATGTCCCATGGTTTGAGATTAATTCAAATGAACGGCCTTTCAGCGTTATTTTCCATGGTCTTCAGTGAATAAATTCTCCATAGTTTCAGGAGAAGTCGAATTTAGGACCAGGGCACTTAATTTTTCATGGTCTCGAACTAACAGAGTCGTCAAAGCATTGGATAAAATGCCATGCGATATTTCTTATAATTCTATCCATTCTGATTTCAAATCTCACCAAAGTCATCTTCATCTAAAATTCTTGGTCTATAAAAAAAAGGGGGCATGGGTTGGTGGAAACGTAAGAACGACGGACATCTTGCAGTATTTATTCTTTCTCATTTCAGATACAAGCCTAACCTACATACTAGTGTGGTAGACTTAACCCTTCGCCCGTTTCAACGTCATCACTCAGCACCTTGGTGCATCTACTGGAGTGCTCTCCACCAAAGGCACGTACTCAAGATCAGTTGCACTGGCCACTTTAGTTGTAATGATTCAGGCAATGTGGCCAAGTCTCCAGTCTTAGGATGCATTCTTCTTTCCTTTCAACCTGTCTCGGATGCCCTGTAAAGGGTTATGTGTACTGTCTTACTTCCCTAACTAAAGAAATTCTAAAATTGTGAATCTATGTTGTATCTGTAACCCCAGCTAGCCAGGAACGCTACAATCCCCAGAACGGAATTATCGAAACAGTATTATCATACGAAAGGAAAATCTATATAATGACTGAAGTTGTGTAAATAACAGGAAATCGTTCAATTTTGAGAAAGGGCAAACTATTATTATTGTGCGATGTCGAGCTATGTTGCCTGACCAACTAAATTTATCAAACGGCCAACCAGTGAAGCTGAGCGAGACGTACATCAAATAATCAGTGAATTCAAAACACAACTGGCTGCAAATAGAAGCTCATCCGACATCCAAATGATCAAAGTATCGCCAGTCAGACAACCTTGTATCGATATCTCGACCAGTATGTAGTCATCCATATCTTCCTCATCAACAGTGTAACTGTCCATTGATAATGGCCGCCACCACTTCCAACGGTTCTACACATGACCGCGACAATAACCACAACCACGAGCTCAATCACTACGCTCACCATTATTATCACGTCGATATTATGATCTCCGTCAGAACTTTATCAACGAACGGGAGAACATATATCGTTACTAGAAACAACATCCTCACGCCCCGACTGACCTGCTCCTCCTCTTCATCATCATCATCGCCATCATCATCACCATCATCATCGTCAGCAGCAGCAGCAGCAACTACACCACCACCACCACCACCACCACCACC
>NC_068985.1:46952554-46953569 GCF_001194135.2 Octopus bimaculoides
CATCACCACCACCGCCGTCACCACCACCACCACCACCATAATCACCCTCCCACCACCACCAAAGCTACTACAAGAAGACGAAGAACAACCACAGATAAATAATATTACCAATATCTCTATCATTAATGCTAACACCATTATCACTATCACCGACTCTACCAGCACCGCTAACACCATCCCTACACCAGCCGTCATCATCATCATCACCATTACAACAATCTCCACCACCGCTACCATCATCATCATCATTAGTAGCATAAACAGCAGCAGCAGAAGCAACAATAACAGCAACAGCAACAGTTATATTGTTATTTTCATAATATTTAACACTGCTATAGCCATCATCATCGTCATCATCTTCATCATCATCAGTAGTAGCAGCAGCAGCATTAGCAGTAGATGCAACATAGACAGAAGCAACAATAGCAGTAACAACAACAACAACAACAACAACACTAAAGACACACCGGATAATGTTAACCGTTGGTTCTCTGTACACAGGTAGGAGATGGTATGGTCACGGTTGGAATCATTTTGATCATAGGTTTACTGGATTAAGGCTAACATGGTTTAAACAACCACAACCATCACCGCAACAATACGGTATTTATTGACAAGATAAACACTAATTTGTCAACAACGCAGTCTATGTAGCCGTAAAAAATGCATCGCTCTAAATAGGACGAGCGTCATCATAACCATCGTCAACATAGTCGTCGACGACGTCATCGTCGTTGTCATGATCATCACCATCGTTGTAATCATCGTCATCATCACTATCGTTGTCATCGTCAGCATCATCATCATCATGATCACTATCGTTATCATCATCATCATAATCATCATCATCATCATCATCATCATCGTCGTCGTCCTCGTCGTCATCATCATCATCATCGTTATCAACATCGTCGTCGTCATCGTCGACGTCGCCTTCATCATCATCATCATCATCATCATCGTCGTCGTCCTCGTCGTCATCATCATAATCATCATTATCAACGTCGTCGTCGTC
>NC_068985.1:46954279-46955904 GCF_001194135.2 Octopus bimaculoides
ACGTGCGTACTGCAATCATCTTTAAAATCCGTGCTGCTTATTTTGATTTTTTTTATCACCTCGCTTTTAAAATGGTTTTTGGATAATACCATACTATATTCTGGTGCCTAAACATAAGTACCATATTCAATTTTGAATCTAAATCTAAATCTATATATATATATATATATATATATTACATACAAATTAAGAGGAATGACCACCAAAAGTGGATTCCTAATATGATAAAGATAGACGTCAAATACCCTCACCACAAAGAGTGTGTTCTCAAGAAAATTTCAGCAAACGCCAGAATGTAAAAATGAGCAAGACAAATGAAAATGTACAAAATAATTTTTAATCTTCGGATTTTTAAATATGTTAAGCCACTGGTTTTAATTGATTTATATCAATTTCTACCCTCATTAATTCATTTTTAAATAACAATTTTCTCTAACAGGTAGGTTAGCTGCAGAAATTTATTAAATGCAAAATTATTTCCGGCGTCAGCGCGCCAAAATGAAGACATTTGAAAAATACACCCAAATATAATTTGCCGAACTTTATACATGCTCTCTTTCGGGTGAGCGTTCTGTGTCTTGTTCTGGAAATTGTGTTTTGTAAGGGACAGACTACGCTGAAGAATTTGCAGATATTTACATTGGTAAATATTAACAAATGAAACCATTAGTACGTAGGTGATCGTTTTTTACATTCGGGCTATAGTAGAAGACAATTTCCCAAGGTGCCACGCAGTTGGACTGTACCCGGAACCATGTGGTTGGGAAGCAAGCTTCGTACCACACGGCCACTCCTATCTATCTATCTATCTATCTATCTATCTATCTATCTATCTATCTATCTATCTATCTATCTATCTATCTATCTATCTATCTATATATATATATATATATATAAATGCTTATGTGTGTGAGTGTATGTGTGTAAACACATATGCATACATACACACATATGTGTATATACACACATATACATACATATATATATATAAACACACATACATATATGCATACATACATACATACATACATACATACAGAGTCATATCACACATACTCGTACATACACTAACGTATCAGTCATGCTGACGCATACACAAAAGCCTATGTGTGTGTGTGTGTGCGTGTGTGTGTGTATTATATGTACAGTACATATACTCGTATACATATACAATTTTCAAAAAACCTTTTTAAAATCGAAACAATGCGAGTCATAAGAAATAATATAAGACGATGGTTTGCAGTTTTACCTTCTATTTCGGTAATTCGGACATAAGAAAATCTTCGGAGATATCTATTGTGAACTCACTTAGATTTGTTGTCAGCCTCTTCGAGGTTCAATCAGTATGTGTTTATTCGAAATGGCAGTTTGAATAACGCATTCAATAGTGGAACTTCGAAGTTACAACAACAAACATAACCAATAGTTTTCACTCATATACTGTGGCTATTAATCAATAAACTTTTTGATTTTATATAAGTTTTAATTTATAACATATGCCATGTTGTTATGCACTTGTACACATACACACATACATATATAAGCGTATATGCATGTAACAATGTATGTTTTTACAAATACATGAATACACACATGTATATATATATATATATATATATATATAT
>NC_068985.1:46956389-46961809 GCF_001194135.2 Octopus bimaculoides
GTGTGTGTATGTATGTATGTATGCATGCATTCGTTTCCAGAATTTCAGCTTATAGATTATAAATATCCAACGAATTTTAAAATTCTAATCCGTTGAGCATAGAAACTTTATTCTTTACATCCAATTAAAAGATACACGCGATGTTTGTATTACAGACTAGAATTGTGTTCCTCGAATTCTTGTGTCTGTAGTGTATGCTATTTCTACTACTACTAATCCATACTTCTAAAGGCATACGGACTGAAATTTGGGGTGAGAGGTCTAGTCGGTTACAACGACCCCAGTGTCTCACTGGTACTTAATTTATCGACCCCGAAAGGATGAAAGGCAAAGCTGACCTCGGCAGAATTTGGACTCAGAACATAAAGACAGCCGAAATGCCGCAAAATATTTTGCTCGGAGTGTTAACGTTCCTGCTAGCTCGCCGCCTTGTAAACGATTCAAAATTTTGAGTGAAATTAGTTAACAGGTATTTGTACAAAATACAAAGGATGTGTGTATGTATGCATAGCATATATATGAAAAACACAAGATACATCTTATACACCACCCTCACGAGCTTAGTTGCTCCATTGTGTATACCAGACTTTGTCTTATATTTGCTCCAGATATTATAACCGGTAATACTGCTAAGTGCATTAGTAACCACACCATAGTACTGGAAGTAAGCAAAGCGTAAGATGGTTAAAAAAAACAGAAAATGTCACCTACGGAAGTTGAACCCCGCATCTGCCGTATACAGTTTGACTGTGACAGCGCTATATGAAAAACACTCACTCTTCCTTCTATCTATTCCCAATTGAACTTAGCATGTGTGTATGGGCCAGCTACAATTGTTTATCTTGATTAGTATTGCTCAAATCTAGGATTTTTCATAACCTGTGTGTGAGAGTATTTTAGCGTGAGATGGCAAGATATAGTTTCGACAATATAAAATAAAATAATTTGCGGTGGTATGATAATACTTCTCAGTTGTTCGACGTTCTTAATGTTACTGCCAGACCTCCGTCGCCAAATAATAAGTGCCTCTAACGTACGCCGAGGAACTTAAATTTAGTGGAAGGGGTGTCACTCGAATATGTTGACTTTACTCATCACTAGTAGTTTATATGATCGACCCTTGGAAAGATTGTAAGCAAAGCTGACATCGGTAGTATTTGAAACCAAAATTTAAAAGAGATATTTCAACCGGAGAAAATCCTGCAGGGGATTTTAAAGCAAAATTGTAAATATTCTGCCAACCCACCGCCATAATCTCTGCAATAATTGTAATAATTTCTATCTGACGTACAAAGCTAGAAATGTATAGAAAGCATTTACAATCTCTAATACTTATTTAACTATTTATCGTGCGTGAATGAAATATTTTGGCAATGAAACTAGCGCTGTTCTGGTGGTAGTGTACAAATCTGGAACTGGAAAATAGATTAGTAAATTGTAGTGTACACGCACACATTATGTATATGTTTGTATGTACGTACGTATTTATGTATGTGTGTATGTATGTATATCTATAATGTATATGTTTATGTATATATATATATATATATATATATATATATATATAAGGTAAGATCAATTCCTTAACTTTTGGATTATATATATGTGTACGTATGTATGTGTGTGTGTATGTTTGTGTGTGTGTGTAATATTTCTTTCCTTCCTTTATGCATTTCAGCTGAAAGAATGTGCCCATGCTGGAGCATCGTCAGTATTCTCACCTTTTCAATGGCCACTCTTGTCTGATTGACTTTTGCCGAAAAAAGGGAGCTTGTATAGCTCCCCTCTTTTGAATTTTTTGCAGTAGGGGTCGTCTGGGATCTTGGAGAGCAGGAGTTCAAACATCTGCCCCTACTCCATGTAGATCTCTAAGACGTTTTGGCACGATATTAAACAGCTATTGCATTCTAGACAGGATGAAAGAAACCTTTGGAATAGTGTAGTAACTTCCAGTCCGGGGTCTAGTATAGCTCTCGATACCAAAGTTCGGTGCCCACATCTGTTGGATCCATATGTATATCGCTGCATATCTCTCCCGTCTCTCCCAGCAGCTCAACTGTTCCAATGTTACAATCTTCTGGGTGTAGCACCGATGAACGGCCTATTAATTCCGCTATTAATTTGACATTGTACAGAGACCACAGTAGAGAGCAGTAGTTCAGACTGCTGAAATCAAATATCCTCCATAGAACCGTATAGTTTCCTTCCCCGTTGTTTAAAAAATTTCTCCGAATCCTTCTGGTCATTCTCCTGCGTGTTGTCAACGTCTTAGTGATATATACTCGAAAGGAGACCTTGTTACATCAATCCCAGATCACGCACTGTACTTGACTCTGGGATCACCGCACTTATTGGTCCAAAATATCTTTGTGCTAAGAGAGCTTGGAATTTTCCTACATAAAATTGCATGCTGTTTTGTTCAGCCCATTTATATATGGTATCTATTGAATATATATAAATACCATATATATAATGTGTTGCCTGGATAAGTGATGGCATGTCCGAGAGAGCCGTCATAAACTGCAGTAGTCCCGATAGAATTCCTTGCGGTGTTTCACTCAGTATTACTCTGACTTTGGAGAGACCCATTGGCTGCCACAGCATGGCTTCTATCTTTTAAGATGTCATTTCACTTCTCTCTCCGTTTTTCTTTACTATGGTGAATCTCCATGGTTTGTGATATACCATTCTGCGATGAACCTATGAAAGGTATTTACAAAATTGAGATATATCACATCCACGTTTGAATGATTCATAAATTGTTTCAACGCACGGTCTGCAGAAGCTGTGAAAGGCAGCTTCCTCCTGAGTGGAAGTCATGCAGAGTGTCGGGGGTAAATCGTTATCTTCTAGGAATGCGATCAGCTTTCTTCTGATAATACGTCCCATAACTCTGGTGACATGTGAAGTTAGAGAGACAGGCAATTAACTTTTAGCGTCTTCTCTGCTACCTCCTTTATGTATAGGACATATTATACCTTCCTGTAATTTTCTGGGAAGTTTTGCCTTTGGAAGGAAGCTTTCAAAGAGGATCTGCAGTAGTCTTGCTAGAACCCTTCAGAATTTCTTTTGGAAGATTGCTGGGAATCCATCATGGCCTGTGGCTGAGTTTAAACATATTTCATCTCTGGCTGATATTGCATCTATTTCCATAATCGTCATTTCTTTGTGTAGAACTGTGTTGCCGAAGAACTCATCAGGCAGAGTAATTTTCAAGTGTCCCATAGGAGTTGTGAAAACAATTTTGTATTGCACATTCAGTATTTCATTTATCCTCTGTGTGGTTTTGCAATAAGTGGGCCATTTTCTTCGAACGGTGGCCCTATCTTGTACCGCACTGAATCAGACTCTTTTGCAAATCTAAAGTCGGCCTTATGGCTTGTCTTTATATTTTTACAGCTCTGGATTCTTTTTCTTTCGAAATTGCAGTGTTTGAGTTCACTTTCAGTTTCAACCAGTGTTTCTTCGAGGTAGAATTCTTCACTATTTTTTAGAGGACCATTTAGAATATTTGAGATCATTGCTCGTCATCTCAATAGAATCTTCCTATCCCTGAGAATTATGCTTTCCTGCCGGTTTGGCATTGTTTCTGGAGAAAACTTACTGCATATGTCATACCCGATTGTCATAAAGCATTGCAGTATCTTGAACTAGTAGCAATTCAGTAATGTAAACAGTATTAGTATCATATACTTTTCGTACCTGTGTTGTTTAAACGCAAAGAGCTGCGGATTTCCGTCCAAGAAAGATGCATTTAAAAACTTGTAGTCCCATAATAGTATTTACACATCTTGTATATACTTCAGACTAGGGACATCAAATTCGTTTCGAAACTGAGGTAAGTCTCTAGCATTGATAAACAGTAAAAACTGTCGAACACTGGTGTCTGCTTCTCTCGTCTTCACTTGTACAACGATTTTTAACACTATACATTTCCCGGAGTAAAAACCACAGCTCCTCGCGTTTAAACAACATACATGCGTCAAGTACATTGTTATACATACATGTATACCTA
The DNA here is from genome assembly GCF_001194135.2 of Octopus bimaculoides. Classification (NCBI taxonomy): domain Eukaryota; kingdom Metazoa; phylum Mollusca; class Cephalopoda; order Octopoda; family Octopodidae; genus Octopus; species Octopus bimaculoides. Next base: position 46,960,405 of record NC_068985.1, read on the forward strand.
TCTACCTACATACATACATACATAATTACATACACACATACATGCATACACACACACACACACACATATATATATATATATATACATACATATGTGTATACATGTGTGTGTGTGTATGTATGTATGTATATATATATATATATATATATATATATATATATATATATATATATATATATATATATATATATATATGTATATATATATATATATGTGTATGTATATATATGTATGTATATGCATATATATGTATATATATACATATATATATATATGTATATATAGATATATATGTGTGTATGTATGTATATGTATATATATATGTATGTATGTATGTATGTATGTATGTATATATATATATATATATATATATACATATATATATGTCACAATATATTTGTCTGTCATGTATGACTTTTTAGATCTATATATGTATATATACATATATTCGTACGTATTGCATATATATACATATTATGTTTATGGATATGTGTGTGAGTATAGGTATGTATATAAATACATATATGTATACATTTATTGGCTTAGTCATTCTGTTTACATGTTTTTCTTATTTTTTATCTTTTTTTTATTTTTTCATTCATCCATTTATTCATTCTCACTTCAATATTTCTCTCTTTTTGATGCTGAAGCTTCTGGATAAGTAACAACGTATAGATTACTGTGGCCGCTCTCCCCACTAGAGAGACGTCCGGACATTAATTGGTGCTATGAATGATATATTGCTGATTGGCATAATGTCCGTAGCATTAACCTTTGCCAGATAACTGCCCACCAAGCTAAATCGAACACCACGTTAGTAGCAATTACACCGCAACATCGATCATTAGTAATATCGATTAGGTTTTTTCTTATTTCATCTTTAGCTCTCTTGCCTTCATCTAACTTTGCTTGAAGCCTATGTTTAGGTCAAGTCTCAATCAGAAACTTCTCTCGTTTCCCGCCAAAGTGCCAAAAGAAGAGAACAGTAATTGGCCTATATAAATGTAAGCGAATTTCACAACAGATTTAAATGAGTACCTTCACGGGCACACACGCACACACACCAGCACACACGCACACGCGCACATATACATACACATACACACGTACCAACAAATACAAATGCATGATAACATAAACCCACTCATACGATAATCATGTTTTCCTGTTATGTGGAAGATCAGTAGGGATGTGAAGTTTCTTTCCACCTACGCACACTGCGGAGGTTTAATATGAAGATCAGCTGAATAAAGCTATCATTTCATGCATGTATGCTAGTGAGAATGATGAATGTACGTGTACATAAATTATATTTGTATGTATATATAAGCATATATACATGTATGTATGTATGTATGTATGTATGTATTTATGTATGTATGCATGTATATGTATATGTATGTAT
>NC_068985.1:46962450-46965075 GCF_001194135.2 Octopus bimaculoides
ATATATATATATATAAATATATATATATAAATATATATATGATGATGAGCGATAATGATAGAAAATCATCTGCAAAAAAATAACGTTCCGCTGCATGACATGATCTGCCGAATGCAGAATAATATATATATATATATAACTTTCCTAACAAAGGCTGAATATAACTAATTACTCGTTTGAATTTTAAAAATCTGAAAACATTAGGGAAGAGCAAACGGCTCTAATAATGTCAATTAATTGTAATTTGGGAAATTTTAGGTAAATAAAATATCAAGGTGGTTCTTAATCTTGCCGACTGAGTAGAAGATAATTCGCTGAGGAGGAATAACACCAAACAAATGTCGGTTACTTAATCAGTTGTCTTAAAAAAGATCTACAGTAGTATCTATTATCTTTTACTTGTCTTCGTCATTAAACTCCAGCCATGCTGGAGCATCATCTTCAAGTTTCAGTCGAACGAATCAACATCTGTACTTATTTTTTAACGCCTGGTACTTATTTCATGGCTCTCTTTTGCCGAACCGTTATGTTATGAGGACGCAAATTCATTAACACTGGTTGTTGAGCGGTGGTGGATGGACAAACAGAAACAAAGACACGCACATAGCTGTAAATACATATACACATTCGACGAGCTTCTTTCAGTTTCTGTCTGCCAAATCCACTCACTAGGCTTTTGTTGGCCCGAGGCTATATTAGACGACACTTGCCCAAGGAGCCACCAGGTGGGATTGAACCCTGGACTATATGGTTGGGAAGCGAGTTTCTTACCACGCAGCCATGCCACCGAGTACTCTATTTTCTATACTACTACATCAGCCGAAATTTGAATTAAACGATGTTAGCTTTCTGTTTATAAATATGAAACATTCTTAGAAGGAACTTTTGTTGACTAATTGCATGGATAATCTCAGTCAATTGAAATAGTTTCAACATACAGTATTGTATATTTCAGATACAATTCAATGCGTATTTCGTATACAGAACACTCCCTTCAGGCATTGTCATTAGTCATATCATTCATATAATTAAAGTAGTATACTTTTCTTCTTTGGCCCTTTCTTCCATCTCTCTCTCTCTTTACACATATCACAGCACCTCTTCCTCATTTTCTTTAGTTTCTCTCATTTTCTATTTCTGTCGTCCAAAATTCGTCTTCACGGCAATAAATATTTCTGATTTACTAACACTTCTATGTTTTTACATTTTTTTCATGATTTCTCTCACAGTATCTTTATTAAATCTTACGTTTCCCTGATCTTTTCTCTCATATATCTTTCATGTTCCCTTCTCCCCCATTTTCATCTCCCACACATTCTTTTTTTATTATTACTCTGTAAAAATATCATTTTTCAACTAAGCCACCATTTTATCGACAGGCCGAAAGACTGAAAATATCGCAAAATCTGAAGGGAAGAACCAATATATAGTGACTGAGTTTAATTAGCCCCCCCCCCCCCCCCAAAAAAAAAATGACAATCCCGAAAAAGAACAATGTTTGTTTCAATATCCGATTTCATATCAGGAATCATGAAAAGCAGATACATAAACGTAACAACGCGAGTCTCGGTCAGGCTAGCAAGATGTTGAAAAACACTATACATTGTTGTCTAAAAAAGATCATCACAACGCAACTTTACTTGGTAAAATTGTGTCTTTTCTAGAATTTACACTAACGCGCCACTGCCAGCGTGGAAAAACTGCAACTCACAAGGGGACAGGCTGAAAAACTAAAAAGAACGCTAATGATATATATATACACACAATAATACCTCACCTTACGAGGACCCGCTTTACGAAATCCCGGGTTTACATGTTTTATTTCATAATAAATTTTTCAAGCACAAGATCCAAATTTTGAACCAGTTCCAAAAGTTTCTACCATCATATCAAATGCTTCTGTTACCAAGAAATTTAATGAGAGCTAAAAAACGCTTCTTCTGTGCAGACAAATCTAGACATGTTTTTTTAACAAGAAATCTACAAGTCTGTCTATGAGTGCTTCTGAATCGGCGATCGAGTCTACAAGTGATGGTGTACGCGAGTGTAGTGCGAATGAAAGCGATTCAGAAAACGGTTATATCAGGTCATACCATAAGTTCTGTACGAATTTTGAATAAAGAAAACAAGTTATCAAATGTTATATTGAATTGAAATTTAATCGTCAATGTACTTTCCCTGATTATCTATGACTTCCTTCCATCTATTTACAAGTTTTTAAATCCCACCAATGTAAAACTCTTTTGGTTTCAGAGCGAAGAACTCTGAAATGTCAGTTTCGACTTCATCCTGGCTTGCGAAAGTTATGTCCCCCAAATGATTCTATAAACTACGAAACAAATGGTAGTCTGAAGGAGCAAAGTCGGAAGAATAAGATGGAAAAGGAATTTTATTTCCAACCAAGCTCTTCGATCTTCTAAGATGTGATCTTTGCAGTGTGGGGTCACGCATTGTCCTGATGAAACATTACTCCTTTCTGATTCACTAAAGCAGGTCTTTTTTTCTTCAAAGCTTGGTTCAAACGCTCTAATTGCTGACAGTAGACTTGAGCATTAGGTAATAACAATTCAAAGTGTACGGACGAACTTATACGCATACATACAGACACACACGAACACCCATATG
>NC_068985.1:46965934-46971685 GCF_001194135.2 Octopus bimaculoides
TGTATATACATATATATATATATATATACACACAAATACGTGTACGGACGAACTTATACGCATACATACAGACACACACGAACACCCATATGCATATCAATACACACATATACACCCATAAACAAATACATAAACATACAAATATATAGTCACGCATAATGTTCCTGCACACACACATACACACAGACACACAGACACATATGTATCAGTGCGTTTATTTGTACATATGTACATATACACACACCACAATATATACACCCGCGTAAAACACTTGCATTTACTAATAAATACTTACCTATATAAAATATATGTATGTATGTATGTATGTATGTATGTATGTATGTATGTATGCATGTATCTGTGAGCATTTATTCAGAGAGATCTAGCTTTAAAAGAGAATTGTACGTCAAAAGCTACACACATAACACATACACTCAAACACACACACACACACACACACACACACACACATACACACACACACAGGAGTACACACTTTCACACACATTGAGACCCGTTCTTATATGTATCCATATATGTCTATGCCTGCATGTGTATTCAATATCATTCTGTTTCCTTTCAAACACATATGCCATTCTGTTTATATCTGATTCCTTATTTCTTTCTCATATTTTATATTCTTTCCAAGACATCCAACCCATTTTAAACCATTTTTCTCTTAGACGTTTTTCTCCCTCTCTTGACATATTTATTTATTCAAATTTTTTCCTTTCCATATTTTGCGGTTTTCATTTCACTTCTCGTACCTTTTCTCTTCCTACTCTCACCCACATCTTTCTTTAACATTCTCTTCATACAATGAAGGAAACCAGTTAATTTTCATGGCGACAACCAATTTATCTCGACAATACCAGTGAAGGAAGCCAGTATTTATTTTGCTTTTACGTTTCGACATAAATTTAATCAATACTTTTATGAAATAATTCGTTTCGCGAAGTAATTAGTTCCAAACAAAAAACGGATTATAATACAATATTGACCTTGAAGGGGCAGATACACAATCTCTTGGATATATGTCTCCCCTTGACATAGTGACCTATATTTATTGAAAAGTTGTAGGATGCTGTGACGTTCATAGTTTTTTAAAATTTCCATTAGAGGTTTCACGTTCTTGTGAGTTGACTTCAGTGAAGAATCGAACGTGTGTAGCCTACTCGTTAGGTGCCAGTATTTATTTGCACAATTTGTCTCACAGAAGTCACAGACTTATGTTAATGCCGGAGCCTAAGCGGCATCAACATATTCAAAAGACAAATTAGAAAAGATAAGAATACATTGGAAAAAATAAAGATACACCATTGCTACATAAGCAAGGGTGGTCAGAACGGCTAAATCCTTGATTAGAGGCCTGAGTTCGAGTTAAACAACAAGTAACTAAAGACCTATGATAGTTTTAAATATTTTATACATACATATATGCAACACACCAGAAAAGGATACCGCTAATAACGCTTTTCTCCAAACTCATGGATTATTTTCTTTCTCATATTTGACAAGGAGAATCTTTTCCGAAATATTATAGAAGCATGAAAGATAATACTATAACTTAGATTTGTTTATACTAGCTTTGTTTATCTTTATACAGTTTGCCTCACTTCTCATTTGCATAGCTTAAAGGTTTCTTAAAACATACCAAATATTATTTAACTCTGTTCTGGGGCTTAGTGACTTTGTGGAGTAGCAAAAGAAGGGTGAAAAAAAGTGAATGCAGTGCAGATCAAGCCATCATATATATCGTGTTGTACCAGCAGCCAACACAATGAAATCGAAGCACCATCTCGCATTTAGTAGCACAAAAGTTTAATCCATAAATATAGGTAGTGGCGGTATTGTAAGCATGGACAAGTGGAGGAAGAATATGCTATACTCTATGGCCAAAATCTATCTTTCTATTTATCTATACAAGCGCATCTCACGCCCGTCGCTTATAATGTGCTGACAAGAAAGCGTTACTGGAATGCAATTCACCTCACCAACAAAACACTGTACAGGAAATATTAATAGAAACACATGTATTCTGTACAGTACTCTACATAAATATAGGCAATTTATGAGAGGAGCGATATTCATAAAACTACAAAATGTTAAGAAATAATAAACATATCATATGCGCTGTCGTGGCTGCATAGTAAGTAGCTTGCTTCCTAATCACATGGCTCAGAATTTCGTCGCACTGCGTGGAAATTTGTGCAAGTCTCTTCTACTATAGCCTTAGGCAAACCAAAAACTTCTGACTGGATTTGGTAGACAGAAACTGAAAGAAGCCTGACATGCATCTTTCTTTCTCTCTCTCTCTCTCTCTCTCTCTCTCTCTCTCTCTCTCTCTGTTTCATGTCTGATATTTATCCTATCGCTCTCTTTTGCTGAAGCGCTAAAATATGGGGACGTAAGCACATCAACACCGGTTGTCAGACGGCGGGGTGGGGGACAAACACAGACATAAAGACACACACACACGCTTACACACACACAGACACAGACACACACACATATATATATACGACAAACTTCTTCCAGTTTCTGTCTACCGAATGCACTCACAAGGCTTTGCTCGGCTTGAAGTTATACTAGAAGACAGTTGCCTAAAGTGCTACATCGTAGGATTGAAACCAGAACCATGTGGTTGGGAAGCAAACTTCTTATTACACGGCCACGCCTGCGCAAATCTATTATGAGTTGTGGGGTAATACAAATTAACATCACTTTCTTCTGACGACGAGTTTATGAAGGTTAAGAAACGATGATTATAGATTTGGCCATATTACAAGTCGAAAAAATCATAATTATCGTTTTGGAATATTACTGTTCCAAACAAAATGCAAAGCAATCTTGAATATATAAAAACATGAAAAAATAAAAACAAATGCTTTAGAAGAAAGTTTAAACTACAACACAATCGTGATTTTTAGGGTATATCTAAGAGAAAAACTGCTTCCTCTGTATCTATCTATCTATCTATCTATCTATCTATCTATCTATCTATCTATCTATTTATCTATCTATCTATCTATCTATCTATTGCTCTGTATGTCTCTACATTTATGTCTCCGCGCGCGTGCGTATATATATGTTTAGTTATGCGTGTATGTGTCCGTGTGTGTGTTATTATTATACACACACATATATATATATTCATATATCCACAATGTACATATGTGTATGCATACAGACAGTTAAATATGTATGCGTGTATCTGCTGCAGCTGCTTGTAATTTACATTACGACTACCCGCTCCTTTATTTATGACGGGTGTTGTTACCCAGTGAAAAAAAAAAAGCGCTGGTACTTAGCCTCGTAGTTTTTATCTTGACATATATATTAGAGAAAATTGTGTTCCAATATATGCAATAACAATTGTAAATATTTGCGCAGAAGGGATCAGTGAAAATTTTGTAAACGAAAATAGACTCAAGTAGATTCATACGACATATGTGTATACACACGCACACACACATACATGCACACACACTCATATACAAGCATGTAAACACATTCATGAACGCACACACACATATATTTGTGATATTTTTTTATCACAGTATCTTCGTTGTAGAAGATTCACCCCAAATCTCTGTTTCTAGCTTTTTTTTTCTCCACCTACTTCTTTGGGAAGTGCAGGCAGGTGTATATCATTGCTACGAAATGAAGACTTAGCCTCGAATAAGTAATAACTGCAGTCTAAATCTATCTATCTATCTATCTATCTATCTATCTATCTATCTATCTATCTATCTATCTAGCTAGCTATCTATCTACCTACCAAGCTCTTTCTCTCTCTCTCTCTCTTTCTCTCTCTCTCTCTCTTTCTCTCTCTCTCTTTCTCTCTCCCTCTTTCTGACTCTCTCTTTCTGTCTCTCTCTTTCTGTCTCTCTCTTTCTCTCTCTCTCTTTCTCTCTCTGTCTCTCTCTGTCTCTCTCTGTCTCTCTCTGTCTCTCTCTGTCTCTGTCTCTGTCTCTCTCTCTCTCTCTCTATCTATCTATCTATGTGAATATACTATACTATACTATACTATACTATAATATAATATAATACAATATGATGTAATATAACACAATATAATATATGTTATATTATATTATGGTGTATATATTAGACTGCGGCAGAGCTGGGGTACTGCCTTGAAGAATTTTAGTCGAATGAATGGGGCCCAGTACTTTATTGCTTGTTTAAAGTCTGGTACTTATTGTTTCGATTTCCGCGAGATTACGGTGACATAAACATAGCAACACCTGTTGCCAAGTGGTGGTGGGGGACAAACACACACACACATAAACACACATATATATGACGGACTTCTTTCAGTTTCCATCTGCCAAATACACTCACAAAGCTTTGGTCGACCCAAGTCAATAGCAGAAGACATTTGCCTACATTGCCACAGTGGGACAAAACTCAGAGCCATGTGGCTGGGAGGCAATCTACTTACCACAAAGCGACTCCTGCACCTATGTTCGGATGCTATAAAGAATTTAAACCAGTCGGATTTCATTTATGACAATGCTTACTCTCTATTTGAAGGCGTTGGATTGATTAAGGGATGGATGTGGAAGATTATATGTCGTATGCATGCTATTGTGTAACGGTGTTCTGCACTTGGGCACGTCCTTTACACGAGCAACTTCTCCAGCACTCTTTATACGACCTGGATGTGTTCGTACCCTCTCCTGCTGCGTTACATAGATTACTGTAACTTCGGCGACCATGACTAGATTTGGAATGAGTACTGGACTGTTTTTCTATTGCCGTTTGCAAGCAGGTGGGATTTGAACTCATATTGTAGGGAGCCGGAAGTTATACCACAAAGCATCTCCACCAACTCGCCAACGATTCTGCCACTCTCTCACTAGCATAGCAACGCGAAATGAAGTGTTTTCCTGAAGCGCATAATGCGCCAGCAGGTCCTGGAATAGAACCCATGATTTAGCAATTGTGAATACAATCCATAACCATTAGGCCACCCGCTTTTACTGGATGCATACTAATTGAAAATAAATGGTATAGAAATGTATGTATATTAATAAAAAACGCGAGCATATGGATAAAGTTAGGAAATGAAAATATATACAACCTCTTATAATGGGAACGACATAGCTTAAGAGAAAAACATTTTTGAGAAAGGAATTTTCCATGAATAATGGGAAGAAATATAAGAAACTTGGCGTCACAAGAGACCCAACAGTATGCAACAATTTTTAAATGTTCGAAGTATTATACATTTGTCATACTCGCACATCCAGCAATAATATTAAAGCTGATTTGTAAATATATACACACTGCCATTCACCGGGAGAAACAAAGTTTATTTAAAGTGCTAAATATTTATATTTTGCTACCTTCTCTATTTAATAAATTACTCCAATTTCAAAACGAATTATTTTCATAAAATAATTTTTACGAATTGAAAACCCTCGGAATTTTCATTGTTGACATTTTGACTTTCAGCACGTCTTTTTTCTTTTATTCTTTTACTTGTTTCAGTCATTTGACTGCGGCGATGCTGGAGTCCGATCTTTAGTCAAACAAATTGACCCCAGGACTTAAAGTTTGTAAGCCTAGCACTTATTCTATCGGTCTTGTGCCAAGCCGCTAAGTTACCGGGATATAAACACTCTAACATCGGTTGTCAAGCGATGGTGGGGACAAACACAGATACACAAACATTATATATATGTACATACATACATATACATATATATATATATATATATATATATATATATATACAAGAAT
>NC_068985.1:46972329-46973898 GCF_001194135.2 Octopus bimaculoides
TATATATATATATATATGTATATATGTCTGCCAAATCCACTCACAAAGCTTTGGTTGGCCCAAGGCTGCAATAGAAGACGCTTGCCCATGTGGTTGGGAAGTAAGCTTATCGTTATTTTGCCTTACCCCAAATTTGCCGCCATTATATTTTGACAGCATTATATCTTACCGATACTTTGTCTTTATATTTTGGTAACGGCATTATGATTTACCAGTAACTTTGTCTTTACGGCGTCAAGTCAAGTCATGCCGTCACTTTATGTTGGCAGCAATACATTTTGCCGTTTTTATTTTAGTATCGAAAGCATTATTTCCTCATGGTATCATACCCTGCCAATCTATTGTCTTGGTGGCATTGCATCTTACCGTCATTTTATCAAGACGTTATCATGCCTTGCCATCATCATTCCTTCATGACGGTACTGTGTTGTGGCAATATTGTCTTTACTGCGTTATCGCTTTCCCACATTTTCTTTTGATAGTATTATATCAATGTCATTATATCAATGTCATTATATCAATGTCATTATATCAATGTCATTGTTTTAGTTTGACAAAGTTATGTCTGCCAACCTTCTGTTTCGACGGTATTGTATTTTTAACAATATTTTTGTCTTGCCGATATTTGGTCATTTTCCTTTGACAGCATTACATTATACTGCCTTATTATTTTGATGACATCATGTGTTTCCATTGCTTGTCTTATTGTCATTTACAATCCACCATTATTTTATCTTGACGGAGTTGTCTTGCTGCCATTGTGTTTTGGTGGCGTTGTATCTTGCTGTCATTCAGTTTGGTCGGCGTTATGTCTTGCTATCATTTCATCTTGCAAGTATTTTGAAAGTCGATAAATTGACTGCTGGCATTTTGCGTTCCTATTTCATTTTCTCGATATTTTCTCTTGTCGGTATCTAAATTTTATAACCCTCTCTTCTCTTGCCACAGATAAAAGTCAACGTCAATCCTGACTGTATTTCAATACATACCTTAAAGAGATTTAACTCTGTAAAATGTATTTTGTTCGTAGATTCACAAAATCTAACCTCCGTCGTGCTTCCACTACCGAACAATAATGAAGATATTACCGGTTATTTCAACGAGGACCGAACCATTCTAAAAAACGGGCGAAGTGTATCGTAAAATCTGAAGAACGTAATCAATGTGAGGTTATATGAAAATAGACAAGACAGCTATTATCTGGCGAACAGATGTTTATATTGGTAAGAAGAAGAAGAAATAAAGCGGCGTGATTCCAGTGTTAAGTGTACTGGAAACGGAAAGACCACCCACAGAGAATGAGGTCCACCTACAGGCAGGCAAGCTGTGTGAAACCAAGAAAGTTCTAACAACTTAGTTGCATGCATATTGCTCTTTGTTGCCCGTCTTCATATCAGCTGTGAGCATGTTCTATCATACATTGTACACACACACACACACACACACACACACACACGGTATAATATGTATTTGTTTATACATGTACATGTATTGTCTGTATGTTTACATATATAACATATATGTATGCACATATATATATATATATATATATATATATATATATATATA
>NC_068985.1:46973975-46977251 GCF_001194135.2 Octopus bimaculoides
TATATATACATATTCACATACATATGTTTATACATATACGCATGTATATATATATGTATATTTGTGTGCATATATGTGTACTTATATATATATATATATATCTTTGTGTGTGTATGTGTACGTGTGCGTTCGTGCGTGTATACATACACATATATGCACATAATCATATATATGTTATATACATACAAGCAGGTATATATGTGAGTGTGTATGTGTATGTGTGTGTGTGAGAATGTGTATTTATGCATACGTATGTATCTCTCTCTCTCTCAATATCTCTATATCTCTCTATCTATTTACACACACACACACACACACACACACACACACACACACACATATCAAGCTTCTTACAGTGTACACGTATCCTCATTTCTAGTCTCCCCTGTGCCTTTACTGTGCCCTTACCACATATCCGCGCTGCTCTTACCAAATAATTTTCATGATCATGATTATGTCATTGCAGTTACCTCACTTCTTCCCTTCATTCCCATTCTCCCACTATCCCTCCCGTCTCATTCTCTCCCTCTCCGTCATGAACTTTTCCTCTTCCTCCTTTGTGTGATCTTTTATATTTTTTTAAGTTTTATCTTGAAGTTATTCTCTTTTCCTCATATTTACCCCTCCTCCCTTTCTTCATTTTATCGCATTTCCTCGCCCTCTGTCGTCATCTTCATCATCATCATTATCATTATCCTCATCAACATCCTCATCATCGATATCATTATTATCGTAATCATTATCATTACCGTCATCATCATCATTGTCATAGTCGTCGTCATCATCGTCATCATCATCATCATCGTCGTTGTCGTCGTCGTCGTCGTCGTCGTCATCGTCATCATCATCATTATCGTTATCTACCAGCAACCATGTCATCCAACACGTCTTGAGATTAGGCGGTGAGCTGGCAGAATCGTCAACGGCTGGTTTTCGCCCGTCCTTAATATTCTGAATTCAAATTCCACCGAAGTCGACTTTGCACTTCATCCTTTCGGCGTTGATACGGGGAGTTGTGTACTGGGGTGGATGTAATCAACTAATCCTTTCCATCCGCTACCAATTTTCAGGCCTTGTGTTTTAGCAGAAAGGATTGTACCAGTCAAGAGAAAATAGGTACCAGTCATGTGCTGGGGGTCAATGAAATTGACAAGCCTCTTCCACCAAATTTCAGGCCTTGTGGCTATAGTAGAAAGGATTATTATTATTATTATTATTATTATTATTATTATTATTATTACTATTATTATTATTGAGTGAGAGAGCAGTGCATTGCCATCAAAGTAACACTGGGGTAAAATATACGAAACCCAGTATACAGCACATGACCTTGCAGGTGGGGCCCAGTTAGAATTTTCTTCAGATCGATTAGCTCATCCCGCTCAAAAGGTCCCTGAATAATAGTTGTTTAAGGATGTTGAATGAAATACCCATGTTTCCGGAGGTGAATTATTCAAACCCCAAACAATTCCTCTCAGCAGATGGCTATGATGCTCCCCTACTACTTCTGCTCGTGATCAGAGATGCACATATCGTCTTCCACAAAAGGACATGCTGGTTAAAGTCAAACAACTGACAAGCAAATCTGTGGTATTGAGCAGAATATTTGCTGTAGCTCATCTTTCATACCAAGACAAAACAATGTACATGATAACACTTCCAGTCAGTTAAGATGAGAAGCCACGAGAGCCACTGCCTGGTACTGCATTCTTCTTCTTCTTCTTCTTCTTCTTCTTCTTCTTCTTCTTATTATTATTATTATTATTATTATTATTATTAGTCAGTAGTCTTATTTTTATAACGTGCTTTCACTTCACTACTGAGCGCAGCTCTGTGTGCCTTGGACATGTGCTGTGGTTTGCTGTGATTCTCTTATGGTTACTGTATTGAAAGTGTTTTGCGTAGGATGTGTGCAGTGCCTAGTAGTACTATTTTCGGTATGTTACATATATTTGTTAGTCCTGCTTTTTTTGTTATGTATTTCTCTGAATATTTTTTTATTATACCTAATGCGCCCAATATGACAGGAATTGTTTCCGTTTTTAGACTCCATATTATTATTATTAGTATCATCATCATTATTATTATTAAGGCGGCGAGCTTGCAGAATCGTTAGCACGCCGGACGAATTGCTTAGCGGTATTTCGCTCTCCCTTACGTTCTGAGTTCGAATTCTGTCGAGGTCGACTTTTCCTTTTGGGGTCGATACATTGAAATATTGGGGTTAATGTACTCGACTACTCTCTTTCTCACAAATTTTAGAACTTGTGTCTTTAGTAGAAAGGATTATTATTATTATTATTATTATTATTATAGTTGTTGTTGTTGTTGTTGTTGTTGTTGCCATTGTTGTTGTTGTTGTTGTTGATAACATTTCCACTCAATTGAGATCAGAAGCCATGGGAGCGACTGTCTGATAATGCACCAGGGCATTTATTATTATTATTATTATTATTATTATTATTATTATTATTATTACTATTATTATTATTTTCTTTTTTTGTTGTTGTTGCTGAAAGACACTGATGTAATGACAGATATTTGGCTATTATTTCTAATCGGTAATGAAGCCTCTTCGAAACTCCGTTATTGACTAATAACGTGTTTCGTGGTAGTTGTATCGTACTGAGGTAGAGATTGTCGTGTTGGAGGTAGTCGTGGTGGTAGTTTCATTGCTGGTGGTGATAGTAGCGGTGATGGTGGTGGTGGAGGTAGTAGTGGAGTCTAAGAATGCAGTGGTGTTGCTGACGGCACTACGGTTGTTGTTGCTGTTGCTGATGCTGATGGGGGTGGTGGTGGTGGTGATGGTTGTTGTGGTGATGGTGGTGGTGGTGATGGTGGTGTTGATATCAGTAATGGTCTTCTTGGTGGTGGTTTTGGTGATGGTGGTGTTGGTAGTTATGCTGAAAGTGATGGTGGTGATGGCGATGGTGATGGCTGTAGTAGTAGTAGAAGTGGTGGTAGTAGTAGTAGAAGTAATAGTAGTAGTAGTAGTAGTAGTAGTAGTAGTAGTAGTAGTAGCAACAATGCTCGCAATATTTGCAGTAGTAGTAGTAGTTGTTGTAGTAGTAGCAGTTGTTGCAACGGTTGCAGCAATAGTAGTAGTAGTAGTAGTAGTAGTAGTAGTAGTAGAAGCAACAATGGTGGTAGTAGTAGTAACAGTAGCAACACTAGTGGTAGTAGTAGTTCTAGTAGTAGTAATAGTAGCAGCAACAACGGTAGTAGTAGTAGTAGTAGTAGTAGTAGTAGTAGCAACAATGCTCGCAATATTTGCAG
>NC_068985.1:46978004-46979069 GCF_001194135.2 Octopus bimaculoides
ATATATATATATATATATATATATATATAAATATAAACAAACATACATAAAGGAAGCAAGCGAGGGGTTATAGCTATGTGTGTATAAGTAAGCACTTATGTGTATATATTTAGAATTGGGTATAGAATATAACCGTATAAATAGTTTATAACTTCTTGCAATAACTACAATAAACATAGCTATCGTACTATACACATAGAGAAATTCATACACACACGCACGCCTTCGCACACATACGCACACACATACACACACATACAGACACATGGGTCTGAGTGTGAATGCATGTGCTTGTATGATGACTAAGAATATATGTACGTATGCGTATGCGTGAGTGTGTTAGTATTTGTGTCTGTGTATATAAACAGAGAAAGAGGGAAAGAGAGGGAAAGAGAAAGAGAAAGAGGTACGTGCTATGCGTATCATAATACAACTACATGATTAAATACATATATAAATGAAAGAATATATATATAATACAAAGTGAAAGAGAAAGTGTGTGTGTGAGAGAGAGAGAGACAGAGAGACAGAGAGAAGGAAGAGAGAGAGAAATCAGAGAGAGATATGAACGTGTGTGTTTGTAAGTGCATCATCATTCATATGCAGCCGCTTTCAGCATAGTTACATGTGTCGTTAGATGCATTCTCCGATAATTGGTTGTCTGCTTATACGCCTGTATACACTCGTACAGCTTTCCTACATATTACATTCGACAGATTCTTCGATCTATAATACTTGGTGATTCCTATTTCTAGACACATTGTCCCTTGTTTTCTTCCCCTTCATTCAATTCTTAGATAATCAAAACCCATCAATATTCTTTATGGAACCAACAGCCGTCATAATGTATAAGTATGCCTGCTCTCTCTTCCTTCTTTTTATCTATCTCTATCTTCATATTTTTATTCCTTTATATTATTTTTTTATCTTTTATTTCTTTCTGCGCCCCTCTCTCCTTCTCTTCCTCTCTCTTCCATACATACATACATACATACATACATACATACATACATACATTCAAATACAAACATATACATATATATATATATATATATACATGCATAT
>NC_068985.1:46979568-46980618 GCF_001194135.2 Octopus bimaculoides
CGTGAATACAAAAAAACAAAAACAAAACCCAACAAAAAAGAACATGTACAAGAAAGATTCCAACAATAGCGTGCCAATAAAATATATAAAAAATACATTTAAAAAGCTAAATAAAAAAAATGAACTAAGATCTTTGGTTTAAGGAAGTCAGACCAATACTCTTGTTTGGAAATATGACATAATGGTACCGTTGATTCCGCGCTGATCTATTAAAAGTAGTGATGGCCGGTTACTTTGTGCCCCGAAGGCTGGAATTTCTCCAGGCTCTGTAGCAGATGTTGTTCCTATATTTCTTCAAATGTACCATTTAATGCGTCATCTGGTGGAAACCGATTCTTCGAGTAAATATCATGTAAATAAAGACAAAAAAATTAGATGAGAACAAAAAAACTGATCGAATTATGCGTGTACGTATTTGAGCGTGTGTAGTGTGTTTGTGCGCGCGTATGTATGTAAGTGTGTGTGTGTGAGTGTGTGTAGATGTATATACGTACTTATATATATGCATACGTACATTCCAAGGCTTAGTGTGCATGTATGCATGCAAATATAAAGATGTATATAAGAAACAAAAGCTATGAACATGTGTAGGCACGAAGAAATTCCTTCTACGCTTAAAAATATATCTAAACCTCCAGTGAAAAAAAAAATAAATAAATGTGTACATATAAACACGCACATATAAACATACACACTCAGACACGTACACACAGATGCATAGACAGACCGCATATTATATATACAAATAAGCACGGAGATTCACACTTGCCTTATGTAATATATTATATAAAAACGCCAGCATGTTGTATCAAAACGAATGCATTTAATGGCTTATACACATGCTTTTGAGAACAGGATGCTCACGTACGCGCACGAACATAGGCATACATACACACATACACACACGTTCAACCGTGTATATATGTGTGTGTGTATATATATATATATATATATATATATATATATATATGCGTGTGTGTGCGCGCGCATGTTTGTGAGTCTATGCATGTGTACATGTACGTAAATATATATGTGCTGGTATATGTATGC
>NC_068985.1:46980652-46986432 GCF_001194135.2 Octopus bimaculoides
ATATATATATGTTCGTGTGCCTGTGTTTGTATTGAACGTGTGTATGTGAAAAAAAATCGAGATCGTAAAGTAACGGTGAGAATAATTAAGACAATGATTTATAAACCTACTGCAATAAAACTGCAAAAAATTTTGCATTCAATATTGAGTGTAATAATCAATTTATCAAATTTGCGACTCTTTTGAGAAATTAATAAGGTAAGCCCATGGTTTTTACCCTCAACATGCATGAAAGATGAAACGGCAAGTGGATAGTTATAAACCTGTTTATAAACCTGTTTCGTGTTCTTTACGTGTTCAACCATTGCACGTTTCGGTGCTATGAACATATATGATAAATCGCTGACAGCTTGAACGTAAACTGGTTATGGTAACATCTAGTGATCGCGTAACGTAATGTATTAATGGAGGTTACATTGTATATTTTCTGTAATAATAATCGTCGGATAGCAACTGCTGTCTCGCTCGTCTATATATTCAACAGTTAAATCTTCCAATAACATCGTATTTTCTTTCAAAGAGAAAAAATAAAGGTATACGTGAACTCATTTCACTAAGGTAATAAAATGAAGAAAAAAAAAAAAAAGAACAGATTGGACAGATTGGTCGTGTTTGGTATACTGTTGGTCATTGAGTTCGATCACTCAATACGGACTGATTAACGACCATCAACAACTTTCACTTTTTCCTGTAATAAAATCTTGATGCAACTATTGCCTTATGAATATACTCCCTTTAATATACATGCTTTTTATTAGTTATTTCATTTTTTTTTTGTTATGTGAAGGCTCAGTGGTTAGAGCGTCGGGCTCATGATCATGATCATGAATTAGTGAGTTCGATTTCCGAACCGGGTTGTGTGTTGTGTTCTTGAACAAGGCACTTTATTTTCATGTTGCTTCCAGTTCACTCAGCTGTAGAAATGAGTTTGGACGTCACTGGTACCAAGCTATATCATGGAAAAAGAGCAAAAGAAACTGATGCGGATTCTCCAACTCCAATGTATTAGTGGCACAGCCAAAATTTGTAAAACCCTCGAAAAATTCTCCACCAGAAATTCTTATGTGAATTGATGGGCCCACTTTGGTGTATGCATCGATAGTTCAACCAACACAGCAACTCAGCCACATATTTGCAAACATCAAAAACTCTCTTAACTCAAAACGTCTTGTCGCTTTGTTAGTGATTGGCCTGAGCTCTCTCAAGAACTTTACACACACACACACACACACACCCTCTGCTGAAGAACGCATTAAACACGACCCTCTGACTAGTATCGCTCTGGCTCGGAGAGTTAGTACCTGACAAGGGCCTCAGTTATGTAGTAAATTGTAGATGGCATTGTGACTAAGGCGTAGAAGAGAGTTAGCTTTGGGAAAGCTACACAGGCTCACCGGTGTGTTGATATGCCATGCTGTCACATGAATCTGCTTTCCCATCTAAGAGTTAAATACACCCTTCTGTCTCGAGACCAGGAGACTAGCCGAGTAATCAGTAAATAAACTAGTAGATCCCAACGGGAAATCACTGCTGAAGTTTCCTCATTTTTCCCAAGATAAATTATGAATTTTCAGATTCTTCGATAGAGGTCATCGCTACCGACACCTATAGCTAAATACAGTTACAACTGTGTAGATTTCTGAACAGCAGCGTTGCCTGCTGTTTGTTGCCTATTCTGACAACTCTGTTTTCTAAAACTAGCCTTGTTGTGGATTGAATCCTTCTTAAATTCTCAGATTAAAACTTTATTACATTACGTAATGTTAGTTGTGAGGTTTCCACTATCCTTTCGTAAGCTTAATAGAAAGAAAATGAAAAAATATAAACAAGACATACAGAGATTGGAGATTTAGAATAAAATAATAAACAAATAACTAATTTTCATATTGAAAATGAACAAACTACAAAAAAGGGAAGATAATCAGGAAAAGTTAGTTTTAAAAAATTAAATAACGAAATTTGGAAAAATAAATCCTAAAACGCAGATATTTTGAAAACAGTTTTAAAATGTAAGTGTTTAAAAACATAATTAAAAAAACGATAGTTTAAAAATGTTAAATTTAAAACAGAAATCTAAAAAAGACAAAAGTAAAAAAAATATGTAGAAATTAACAACAAATCTTAACATTTTAAAAATTAAATCCTGTTGGTTGGATTGCAGCTGTAAATTGATTGTGTAAATGTTGTCTAACATTATAACATGCTGAGTGTGTTTGAGGACTGCATTAAGGCTCCAAAATATTTGTGGAATAGTTAACTCTTAACTATAATACATTGCGAAGTTAGTTTCGTTGATCGAACAACGGAAATACAGAACGTCAAGATTTAGAGACGATCCATTTAATATAGTTGTTTTCACAATGTGACCTAGGCATCTAATCACAGCTGTATAAATTTCGTCAAAAGAAGGCGTTTTAACACACTCGGTTAAAATGCTTTGTAAAGCTCGTTCATTGTCTCTGCACTCTGAATTCACATCTCACCGAGATCGATATATGAAGTAGATTCCAGTATTAGTGACCATTTTCTCTGTCCCCTCTCTCGCTCTTAATTCAAAGAAACAGTTTTGTCACCCCGAGTCACGCTAATTCAGCCCGAGAATTGCGTAATTGATACTCATTGTCTGTGGGATATTCTGCCACATTCACATCAATTTCATGAATAGATATTTAGTTGTTCGAAAAAACAGGGTAATCATCGCCGAGACAAACACAGAATCTTCCAGTATTACTGATTATAAAGTTAATTTCAATTTACCACTAATAAATCCAATACACATAACACTCTATATGTCTTCAAGAACTGTTACAAACCAATGGAAGAACGTCTTCAAGGCCACTCGAGCTCCCAAAATTAACCGCCAAAACTCTCTCAAAAGAAAATTGTATCTTCAAAAGTTTGGAACTTTTGACACGGTTGAGTTTCTCTCAATTTGTACAGCTGCTGTCCAGTAAGGAATGTGCCATAGTATGATGAAATATTCAATTTTGTTATTTCACAAAGAACACAGGCGCAAACTCAGACACACACACATATATAGTCATATCACACACAGCGCACTCAAGGACAAAAGAAAGGAACACATTGAGGCAAATCAAAATTATTTACCTTTTCGGAGCCCAAATAATAATTGCCAACAGTATTGGTGGTTTGATATCCGGGCGTAAGCGGAATTTGGTATTTGAGCATCCATACGAAAATATAAATAGTCAAGTGCGTTTAATTGCAATCAGCTAATATAATCTGTTATACCCAATTAGCGAAGGCTGTGGCAGCAGTGTCTCATTGGCGAGGTTTTCTGTTGCTTGTAATTCTGAGTTTAGGCTTTCTATTGGATAAGTGCAAAACTTGCGTTAAGTTCAGTTAGTCACACCTGTATAACCAGTTGGATTCAGTAGGCAAACATTTAAACAATCAATTGACCTGCTAGATGAAACGACCAAATCTTTCTCAGCACACAGCCTACTTTCTTAAAGAAGGAAGAACTCCAGCAATTAGATAATATGCGTCAACTTGTACAGTTAAAACGCCTTTATTCATTGGTCTGCTGACTCAAAGTTGACTTCAAACTTCGCAGTAATATCATAGAAACTAAATTAGTAACCAGGATTTTGCATACTGAGATTAGAAAATAAGTGCTTCGTTGTGTCCATAATTTAATTATAAATCAATAGTATCTGTTGATTAGTTATACATTGTATTCTAGTGCTTTTTTGTTCCGGTTCATTGTGCTCTGTGTTCAAATTCTTCCAAGGTTAACTTTGCTTTTCTACCTTTCGAGTTAAAAAAATATATTACTGTTCTTGAGGAGTGGAATTTATAAATCATCAGACGAAATGATTTGGGCAATTGTTCCGCTATTCGGGTTCTTTTATTTTGCAGGGAGAATGGTTGACTTAATCTACTACTATGCTTAACAGTCCCATCTAATCCTTGATTACCTTTTAGTGGAATTTAATCTGTTACAAGCAGTCGAACCAGGTTTCTCGTTTCAGAACAACTTCGTCGTTTTCTCTCAAAAGTGTTGGAATACTCTGAAACAAAAGAATAAATAAATAGGTAAATGATTCATAGGCACTGCACTTTCTGTCCCCACAAAACGGTAAAAGTAGTTGAGAGGAGAACAAAAATAGGACATTTTTAGCTTTTCCCATACAACAGGTGTTTAAATACAATAAATGAATGAAATATATAAAAAAAAAACTTCACCTAGGTCGAAAGTAATTTGCAGTTTCGGTCCACTGAGAATTCTTGACTATCCAACGACACTGGACTATTTTATTAAATACCTGAAAATTACTGAAAGTCGGATTAATTCTCTACCCCATTGCATTTAACTGTAAAAGAGATGTTTAAAAATCTATGGATTTTATCGGCAAGTGATAGAGTGAATGTTTTTTTTTTTTTAATATCCAGGGACATTAAAGTAATGCAGGTTTACAGTGACGCCGTCATTATGAACTTACTATATCTGATGGAGACATGTACCATATATAATCAGCACATACACACGCACACACACACATACACGCACACACACACACACACACACGCACACACACACACATCACGCAAACACACATGTGTATTTATTTATGCATAATCATACACGGCGAGAACGAGATACAGATAAAGAGACAGGCTGGTACAAAAATACGCACGTATTTATAGATAAACAGATTGATAGACGGAGGGAAACGAAGAGAAAGCGAACGGGAAGGGAAGAAGCGAGAGAAGAATAGATAGATGGTTCTCGATTATTAAGTTTAGCTTTAAAGGTCATATATCAAATTGCATAGCGATTATTAAATAGCCTAGTCATACAGCCAAGCAGGCACCAATTCTTCAGTGGGAATGGATAGATCATGTGAACACTATACTGCAAAATTTGTCGTGATAATCTAGGAAAATAAGAGTATAATAACTGTATAGCTTGATGTTAGACAAGTTGAAATCAACTTGTTATTTGCGACTTCACTCTCTTTTCTCTCTGTTTTACCATCTTATTTCTTCGCCATTCTTTTATACACATATCTTTTTTCTAATTTATAATTCATCTCACAGTTTTTTCTTCTTGAATATTATTCCTAGTATTTACTCGTCTTAATTCTTCTAATGTTTTATATATCTTTTTATCCATTTATTTATTTATTTATTTCATTTAGGTCTTTTCATCTCTTCAGTATTTCTATATTTTTTTTTCCTTAAATTTTTGAACTCTCATGATACGGTTTTTCTATTTTTCTTTCTTTTTTTTTCTTTTACTATTTTTCTGTTTCCTTCTCTTTCCGACAATTTTCAAGTTTTATGCAATTCTCTTTTATGTCTCACTTCTTTTTCACTACCTCACTCTCCCCTATTCTCTTCCTCCTACCCTTTCTCGTTCGACTATTTTCTATTATCATCTCGTCTCTTATTTCGTTTTGCCCACTCTTATTCCCTTTTATGAGACCATCTCCCCCTTCTATGTTCATCTCATTTTCTTCCTCACTTTCTTTTCTTTTTCCTTTCATCTTATGAGACAATTTTCTCTTCCATCTCTTCACCTAACTTGTCGCCATGTACTTTTCTTCTCTCTCCTTCTCTTTTCTCACCTCCATTTTTTATTTCTCTTTCATTCTTTCTTTCTTTGTTTCTTTCTAATCTCTTTATCTCGTTGTTTTTCTTTTTCTTTCTTGTTCTCTTTTCCCATACCCGTGTATGTAGTGAGAGAGAGAGAGAGAGAGAGAAAGAGAGAGAGAGAGAGAAATAAAGAGAAAGAAAAAGGAATAAGGGAAAGA
>NC_068985.1:46986870-46988072 GCF_001194135.2 Octopus bimaculoides
ATTCTTTGTAAACCTAGTACTTATTCTATCGGTCTCTTTTTGCCGAACCGCTAAGTTACGGGTACGTAAACACACCAGCATCGGTTGTCAAGCGATAGCGGGGGGGGGGGACAAACACAGACACACAAACACACATACATATATATACATATACATATATACGACGGGCTTCTTTCAGTTTCCGTCTACCAAATCCACTCACAAGGCTTTGGTCGGCCCGAGGCTATAGTAGAAGACACTTGCCCAAGGTGCCACGCAATGGGACTGAACCCGGAACCATGTGGTTGGAAAGTAAGCTACTTACCACACAGCCACTTCTGCGCCTATCGTTCTATTCTAAATTCAAATCTCGCAGAAATCATCTTTGATTTCTACCCTTCCAGGATCAATAATGTAAAATAAATGTCAATTGGTAAGATCGATATGGTCCACTGTATCAACATGTAATAGGTTATCAATGCACTGAAGAACTTCTAAAGTCCCTAAATCTCTCTTTAAGAACCAATGATTTTAATGGCCATTTCTGTGAGATTAGCGGAATTAAACCATTCTGTATCTGTATGGATCAATATCTGCGCTCAAGTACTTAAGAATTATTACGAAAATAGGACATCGGACACTTAAAACGGCAAGTTATAAAGAAATTAAGGAATGCCAATTAAAGCAACATGGGAGCGGGGGAGATAATGGTTGATTTCGTTAGTTGAAAACTGATGACGTCATATTTAGATTGGTTAAATCTGTTTTCTTTCTGTAATTTTTTTGTCTTAGATTTCCAGTCTGAAAGTTTAGAACACAGTCTGGATGTGAAGGTTTCTCTGTGCTTGTGTGCTTCTGTATATAGGTGTTTGTGTATACATATGTTCGTTGTCTGTGTATGGGCGATTCTGTGAGTGTCGGTACCTGCCTTCGTTTGTTTGTTTGTTTGTTTGTTTGTATTGTTGTTATTTATTTCAGATTATCATTGTGTTCATGTTTCGTCTGTATCGACAATCCGGTCTTTTTATTTTAAACGATTCTAGATCTATATTGATCAATATATACGCCAATGTAAAAGACAATAAAATGTGATACGATGTAATTTTGTTGCAATTTGCAGTTTTTCTCTAGTTAGCAGGCGTTATTGAGTGTATGGGATTGTGTGAGTGTGTGTGTGTGTGTGTGTGTGTGTGTGTGTGTGTGTGTGTGTGTGTGTGTGTGTG
>NC_068985.1:46988555-46993045 GCF_001194135.2 Octopus bimaculoides
TCTATAATAGTTACAAGGTCTGAAATTTTTGAAAGCGGTTAGTCGATAACATGGTGCTAAAATGAGACTATTTTATCGAAAAGTAAAGCCGACTTCAGCGGAGTTTGAACTCAGAAATTAAAGACGAACGAAATACCACTATGTATCTTGCTTAACTAGAAAATATAAGGCGAGAGGTCTTCAGCATAATTTTACTGTTTTTTTTCTCTTTTTTTTTTTTGAGGTGGGATGTGGAGTTTATCGGCAACATGGAAAAGCATCACAGAACTACCTATAAAGAAGAAGCAAAGAGGCAGCAGCAAGCTAGGTATTTAAGTAAATGTTATTGTTCGACAGCATTCAAATTATTACTAATGTTCACCCAGAAAGTCAATCTAAACATTATTTGCACAATTTATGAAGATACGCGCATGATTTACAATAGAAATATACTTAGCCGGTAGTGAAGCGATGGATATTGAACAAGTTTTACATTAAACTGAAGGATTACTCAATAAATTTTGTAGACTAGAAATGTATTCTTTTTTAATAAGAATAATACTGGTTTCGAATTTTTGCACAAGGTCACCAATTTTGGATACGGAATAAGTCAATTACATTAACATCAGTTCTCAACTGGTACTTATTTTATCGATTTGAGAGAATGAAAGGCAAAGTCGACCTTGGCGGAATTTGAACTCAGAACATAAAGACGGACGAAATGCCGCGGATAATTTTGCTCGGTGTGCTAACGATTCGGCCAGCTCACTGCTTTTTCTTAATAAGAATATTAACAGTGATTTCGTAGTTTCGGCTAGCGTGACCATCATCATGTTAAGATGGCCATAGCTGGTCTAGTTGACCGAGACTTCGAAGTTGGAGTCACTACTATGTACGAGGGGAAACCAAAAATTAATCCGCGCTTTCGCCATAACATATCTTTATTATAATCACACTGCCTTCTGCGCATGCCTGCTTATAGTCGGTACTATTGTGGTAACGTGATCGAAGTTTGACCCTGATCGTGCAAATTTTCTTTCAGTGTACCAAAGAAGAACGAAAAGCAGTGATCCGATTTCTGTGGTCGAAAGGTGTGTCAGGTGCTGAAATACATCGAAGGACTTTAGCACAATACAGTGGCAGTGCGCTACCACGTAGAAGACTGTATGAGTGGATAGAGAAGTTTGAAAGTGGCTCGACATGCGTGACACACGAAGAAGTAGCAGGACTCCCGTCAACCCTCACCACAGACGAGAAGAGTCAGCATACTCGAGAGATGGTATTGTTCAACCGGTTCACCATTACCATCACTCGGATCACTGCTCTTTAGTTCTTCTTTGGTGCGTATTGCTAGTAGAGAGGCCATGCTTACACTGTACAGCCAGAAAGAAAAATGGCATGATCAGCCTCAGACTTCGACCACGTGACCACAATAGTACCAACTATAAGTACGCGTGCGCAGAAGGCAGTATGACAATTATAAAGATATGTTATGGTGAAAGTGCGGATAACCTTTTACTTCCCCTCGCATATGCGTGCGTATCTATCTATCTATCTATCTATCTATCTATCTATCTATCTATCTATCTATCTATCTATCTAGCTATCTATCTGTCTGTCTGTCTGTCTGTCTGTCTGTCTGCCTGTCTGTCTGTCTATCTATCTATCTATCTATCTATCTATCTATCTATCTGATGTCCATAAGCGTATGTGTGTGCTTCTGTGTTTTCATGTGTATGTGTGAATGAGTAACAATATGTAAATTCAAAGATTTCAAAAACCTTACGCTATACACGCCAACGATTATATAAGTCTATGTGGGGTTCTGTTTGAGACATGTTTTCTGGGTGTATGTGTGCGTGCGTTCTGTATGTAAATGTGTGAGTGCATGTTCCAAGTTACGTGCGTAGGCGCTGTGCGTGTTTGTACGTGTTTGTGTCTAACATTTACAGGTGAATCTGGTAAAAATCTGTTGGATATATTTAAAAATATTATATGTGGTATTAAATGTTGAAGCCAAGCATATCAGGGCATGAAAACCGATTTCAGTGACTGCTCTGTATATCTGTTCAACAAACACAACGTATACTGCAAATACAAAAACAAAAACTACAACAACTAAACAAATCCAACTGCCAAATCACCTTAACATTTCATGCGACCAGCTGGAAGCTGTCACATTTCTACTAAGTTACCTCTTTTACTTATATAAAAGGAAGGTATACTATGATTCTTTCAACAATAGGCACAAGGCCTGAAATTTTGATGAGCGGCTAGTCAATTACCCCGACCTTAGTACTCAACTGGTACCCCGAAAGGATGAAATGCAAAGTCGATGCCGGCAGAATTTGAACTCAGAACGTATCGACGGGCGAAATACCGCTAAGCATTCCGTCCTGTGCGCTAACGATTCTGCCAGTTCGCCGCTTCAGGAAGCTGTACTATAATGCGGAAAATATAGTCCTTACTACACTATACACTACACACTGACCACGATGCAAGATTAAATTCACTTCACGCAACTAAGGTTCAACACTTGTGCCAATTTCTTTAAGCTAATTAAGCCTCTCATTGCGTCATTAGTATATGTTGATGGGCAACGCACCAACTCTGCCTTCCTAAACATTCAGTCTTTCCTTATTTGTGAATAACATGTCGCTTTACATGTCACCCAGGTTTAATTTTAGTTCT
Organism: Octopus bimaculoides; assembly: GCF_001194135.2. Taxonomy (NCBI): domain Eukaryota; kingdom Metazoa; phylum Mollusca; class Cephalopoda; order Octopoda; family Octopodidae; genus Octopus; species Octopus bimaculoides. The sequence goes on from NC_068985.1 coordinate 46,991,226, forward strand.
TCCATTAGAAATAGAAGATAGTTACTCCGTTTTTGGCAATACGCATGAAGGTGACTTTTCTTTTATGCCTTTGACTTTTTATAAACATGTCCGGTAGATATGCTTTTATTTACCAATTATTCTATTTTGTTGTTACAAAATTTTATTTTGCCGCGTAGATGAATTTTTGTCTATTTTAATTATATTCATGATTTGAAATCTGTTGCAAATCAAATACAAAATCTATAATTTTGTTCGCTGTGTTTTTTTTTTATTTGGTAAATAAAATTATTGCATGCACGAGTTGTTTTTTGTTGCTTTTGTTAAAATCAAGTCATTAATCTCACAGACATCTCAAACATTGATGCTACAATAATTCGCTCGGTGCAATAATTAATCATATTGTAAATGGTGGTGAATTGGCGTGTTCGTTAGTGCGTTGGGAAAAAAAAAACGGTCTGCGATATTTGCTCAGGCTCTTTACTTTCTGCGTTCAAATACCGCCGAGATCAAATTTGCCTTTCATCCGTTCAGGCTCGATAAAATAAAAATGCAAGCCAAGCACGAATGGCGATGTAATCAACCAATCCTCTGCCCCAACCAACAAATCGCTGGCCTTGTGCCTAAATCAGAAACCATTACTTAGACTGCTTTTACCATTATTTAGACTGCCATTGTCTTTAAGTGTTTCCCAGATTTGTTAGTATTCTGTCTAGTAATATTGGTCTAATTCAGCTTTTCCATTCCTTGTGCAAAAGCCGGGGCTTTTTCAATAATTTAGTGAGTGTTTGACAGACACGTTTGAAAGTGAAATGGACCTTACTAGGATTCATACTCAGCATTCAAAAGACGTAAAACATTTAAATCCGTAAAACATTTCGCTGTTTCTGGTCAAGCAAATGACCCCCAATTTAAGGGCAGGAGAACCTGTGCTCAAGATATACTCGCCTTGACCATATTGTCTTTTATTGTCTGTATAGCTCACCGAGGTTTACAACATCTAAAGTATCCTCTTCTTTCCGGTGTATTTTGAGAGGCGTTTAGCTGTTATTTTTAACAGAACGACCAATTTCGAAGGAGATTTGTCGATCGCTCATAGTAGTTCTTGCAGACATACACTGTGTTAAATATCTGTGATATATTAATGGCCTTTTCAAATGCAGGAATTAGTGTAAATTCCCAATGGTGCCTATTAAATGGTAATGTTGATTTGTATTGAAGCGATAACACTACGGCCCCTCCTTAAACATTTCAAATGATGACTTCTGCATCGATGAAATGGCTTTGTAGCCTTTGTTTTCAATACCGTTTTTGTTTCAGTCAATAAATCTGCTGTAGCTGCTGCTGTTGCTGCTGCTGTCTTTCTGGTTGCTGAGGATGTGATTATTATTATTATTATTATTATTATTATTATTATTTTTATTATTATTATCATTATTATTATTATTATTATCATTATCATTATTATTATTATTATTATTATTATTATTATTATTATTATTATTATTATTATTATTATTGTTGCTGTTGTTGTTGTTGTTTTTATTACTATAGAGTGGAGAGCTGGACGAAATTCTTAGCGGTATTTCGCCCGTCGCTACGTTCTGAGTTCAAATTTCGCCGAGGTTGACTTTGCCTTTCATCCTTTCGGGGTTGACAAAATAAGTACCAGTTGAGAACTGGAGTCGATATAATCGACATATCTCCATCCCCGCTTAGCTGCCCTTGTGACAAAAATTTGAAATAATAATAATAATAATAATAATAATAATAATAATTATTATTATTATTATTATCATTATTATTATTATTATTATTATTATTATTATTATTATTATTAT
>NC_068985.1:46993509-46999727 GCF_001194135.2 Octopus bimaculoides
GTGTTATGCCTAGGGTACCATATATTTGGATTTGTACAGTTTTGTTCAAGTGAATGTTTAAGAAACCATAAGAAAATTATGTTTGCTTTAAAATTTGAGATCACATAGACAGTATTTTACGTTTATTATTATTATTATTATTATTATTATTATTATTATTATTATTATTATTATTATTATTATTATTATTATTATCATTAAGGCGGCAAGCTGACAGCATCGTAAGGACGCTGGATGAAATGCTCAGCAGTATTTCGCCCGTCGCTACGTTCTGAGTTCAAATTCCACCTAGATTGACTTTGCCTTTCATCCTTTCGCGATCGACAAATTAAGTACCAGTGAAACACAGGGATCGATGTAATCGACTTATCACCTCCCCCAAAATGGCTGCCGTTGTGGCAAAATTTGAGACCATTATTATTACTATTACTTTTATTATTATAATAATTATTACATCAAAATAACGGGTGGTGGATTGCTAGAGGTTCAGACAAAATGATATGCTGAGTTTACTTATTACATTTTTCATTCTGACTTTAAATCACACAAATACCTACTTACCTTATATGTTGTGAGTGTCGATAAAGTACCAGTCAGATACTGGTGTTGATTTAATCCGTCTTTTAAAATTACTGGCGCGGTACCTACGTTAAGAATTACTATCATAATATCGAAATAACAGTAGTGGCTCAGCAGAATTCTTAGAGCATTGAATAAAATACCCTGCAGAATTTTTTCTAAGCTTTCCTTACGTTACGAGTGCTTATCTCACTGATTTTTTTTTCTTTCAAACGTTCTTGATCGATAAATTAATATCAATCATGTGCTTGAGTTTAATGCAATGGATTGTTTCATCCTCCTAAATAGCTGATGGTGTGCTAATGTTAGTGATCATTACTACATCGAACTATCTCAGCCAGTAAACAAGTACAGAAACAATTGATACTTGTTGCTTTAATAAGTGAATTAATATTACAGATCGACTTAGGGCAGTGAGTTGACAGAATCGTCAGCAACCCGGTCAAAATGATTAACAGCATTTCGCCCGTCTTTATGTTCCGAGCTGAAATTCTGCAGAGGTCGACTTTGGTTTTCATCCTTTTGGAGTCTATAAAATAAGTACCAGTTGAACCCTGAGATCGATCTAATCGATTTACTCCAACCCGAAATTGCTGGCCTTGTGCCAAAATTTGAAACCAGTATCATAGATTGATAAAGCTTATATGCAAATTCTATTGAGGAAAAAAAAACAGTGATAGCCTTCAAAATAATTTGGTTTGATACTATATTTGCATCTTCATTATTGGGTTATCGATATTGTTATTGTTATCGCTGTTGTTTATTTTTATATAGATCACGCCTGATTAAGCAGATCTATGACCAAGAATGTGTGATCAACCCCTCTTTATAAATATCTATGAAAGTTCTTTCCCAAGCTCCTTATTTTCTTTTAATACGTTACGTGATGATATAAGGTAAAGTTCGCTCAATATGAAATTCTTTCGTATGACATTAGCCAAAGTACCTCGATCAATTTCAAATTAATGATGCTTTACCTGGTATCGCTCATGTAATATCAAATTGTTTCTGCGTTATATCGTTATCTACAAATATATTTTTAAAGCACTGTAATTATCTCCAGTTATCAATGTCACATTGATCTTTTGTGCTGATGCAGAAAACGTTCGAAGGAGTGTTCCGTGTATCCTGACTGATTTGTTCATATATAATTAGTGAAGACATCACCACAGTATAAAATGCCATTTTCAAGGCATTTGTCGTTTAGGGAGCAAAGCTTTTTATTTTGGTATTTGTATGTCGGTTACTTTCGCTTTCGATTGTTAGCAATATTTATCCTGGAATATGTCTATGATAGAGAATCCATTTATAATAGAATATATAACACCCAGCTAATATCATATATAATGTACTTTCTTTCAAATGTTATATTTGCATGGAGATACATGCTCAGACATGCCTATCTATCTATCTATATATCTATCTATCTATCTATCTGTCTGTCTGTCTGTCTGTCTGTCTGTCTGTGCGTCCGTCCGTCTGTCTGTCTGCCTGTCTCTCTCTTTATCTATCTCGCTGTGATATAAGAAGCTTGCTTCCTAACCATATTGTTCTGGATTCAGTCCCACTGCGCCTCACCTTGGACAAGCGTTTTCTACTATCATGTTTGGCTGACCAAAGCTTTGTGAGTGGATTTTGTAGATGGAACCTGAAAGAAGCGCGTCGTATATATATATATATATATATATGCTGAATTAGAAAAGTAACTTTGCACTGTAAAAGATTATATATTTCACACACGATATTGAGATTATATGGATTTTATCACATTTCTAGGTAATTTGACACCAGGAAGATGTCACTGACTCACAACACCACTCTCTTTTGAAAACACAAGGATTGCATGTAAGGTTCGAACAAGCTCACTTTTCGACGACATGGTAATGCTCACCAGCGCATCTTAATGAAAAGCATAATGCCCATGCAAAAAGTCGCCCAAATTTGTCAGCCTATCATTCGTTTGTCGAATGCAGCAAACATGCTAAGACTGATAGGAAATCAGAGGGGGCAAGGCGTCGGATATTTCCATGTTGATCAACGTCCATGGGTCATTCCGAGAGAGTGATGAAAAGAGATGTTTACGCATGTGAAATAAAGAGGATCAAATAAGTGTAGTGAATAGAAGGATATAGTAGAAATTGAAGACTAAAAATATTGTTACACCCAGTTTCTCATTGTCGATCTTCGGTCAATATTTGGCTATGAGTAAGCGCTGAGTTCAACTACTTTGAATCTAATAGCACAACGGATACCGGTTGGATAATATACAGTACAAGAATCTTATTAGATATCGATATACGTGGTATTTAAAATTTATTAAGTACCACTAGTGTTATTAGAAAATTTTATCACATTGTAAGTAAAATGAAAGGTGTGTACAGTTAATTATTTTCACTCTGACGTTTATATTCAGACATGAAACAATTTTATGGTGTGTTAGGTATCTTGATAGCGTAAAATATTTTCACGGTGTAAGATATTTTGTAAATATTTGCAATTTCATTGGGTACATGTGTTATATTTTTTTGTTTTCTCCATCATTTTACTTTTTATTTCTTATCTTATAATACATGGGCTTTATCAGAATTTCGTGCAGCTGTTAAATTCTTGCTTAGAGAGTTTGGTGAGCTTCAGGATAAACGACAATATTTCATGAGGTTTTATCTCGCAATATACATATACTTACATACAAACCCAGGCATATATGCATATATAATTTGATAAATAATATTCTGGAAAAAAATAAAAATAGTCCAACACAGAAGTCTGGCCAAACTGATGGCCCACTGTACTGGGCTACATATATATATATATATATATATATATATATATATATATATATATATGGCCTCCTTTATATATATATATTGTTTGAGGGCGAGTTATTAGGTGTTAGATTTATTCTATTTGCTTGTTGGCTGTCATGTTTTATGTGCTGCTATTTTTCCTAGTTTCGTAGAAGGCATCTAGCTTATTACTGTTGATCAAGGCTATGATGGTAGTTAGGTTACTCTACTCTAAGTTTATTCTTAAAGATTCCTGAGTATTTGTTATTTAAGTTCAGGTGCTTATCTATAAGTCTCATTCTGGAGTGAACTATATTAGATTTAAGATTTAAGCTGTATCGCGAAGTGGATTATTAACCAGATCTTACCACTATTTCGTTTATTTTTAATATTATTATTTTTGGTGTAGAAGCTGTCCTCAATATTCGTGTAGAGTGTAAAGTTGCTGTTATGATTAAAATATTTGTTTCTATAGTTATTTATATTTCTATTATTGTTCTTGTCAGTTTTATTGGGGTTATTTCTATACGGTTTTCTTAAGTTACATGGCTTGGTGCTATCATTCTAAATTGGAGTTATATTGATTCTTTGGCGTTCGTTATTATCATTCTTACTAATATTAAGATTATTATTTTTAATATTATTATTATTATTATTATTATTATTATTATTATTATTATTATTATTATTATTATTATTATCATTATCATTATTATTATTGTTATTGTTGTTGTTGTTGCTGTTGTTGTTGTTATTATTATTATTATTATTATTATTATTATTATTATTATTATTATTATTATTATTAGTCGTGTTAGTATTCTTAATTTTATTAATTTTCATTGTTGGTATTACTTTTGTTATCATTTTTAATGTTGTTAGTTATCTTATTTTGAATCTTATCCTTAGTTCTACTGTTTTTTTTTTTGGTTTGCTATTATTGGTGTTAATCTTATCTATGTTGTTCATATCGTTGGTGTGGTTGGTAGTTTCATTTGGAGTGTGGTTAGTGTTATGATAATTGTCTTGGGAATTTATGTTGTTCCGGTTATTTGCATAGTGTTCTAAGTTCAGGCATTTAATTTGTTTATAACCTGCTTTTTCTAATGCGAAGAGGCAGACACGTGGAAGTCATGCTAATAACTAACTACGAGACCTTAGATTCAACCGAACTCTATTCTTCATCTTCCTCACAATAGATTTAATGAACTTTGAACCTAACTAAAATGTAAGACTTTCGAACCATTGAACATTTTCTTTTCCGGTTTCTCTCTCTCTATCTTACGCTCTATTCTCCTCTTTGTCTAACTCTGCCTTCTTCTTTCTGATGACGTCTACCATTTGCAACGAGATAAATACATATTTACCTCAACATGGTACACAGAAACAGCTGTAAATTCACTCATACCCTCACTTTGCTTAACTAATTAAATAAGAGCTTTTTAGCACCAAAGACACACTTCTCGTTGTTGTTTTTCCTCTATTTTCTTATCGTCTATTTATACATTAAACTACGGTCTACCTTGCAAATTACCTGCAGCCGTATACCTTATACCAAGGACCATACTTACTGCGGTAATTACCAGGAGTGCCTTTGGATACATCTATCGCTTAGAGGATTTCAACATCTCTAACTTATACTTATATATACATATATATTCAAATATTAATTATAGTAAAAGGGTAAAATCAATAATAATCATACCGTGTTCAGTGCGGAAATAAAAACCTCATAGGTAAATTTTACAAAATATTTTATAATTTTATACATAATTATAACAAGGGGTCGGCTTTACGCCTCCCCACGCACTGCAAGAAATAGACTCTAAAGCCCCCATTTCCACCTTAAAATTACCGAGAATAACACACTATATTGTAGGCGAGCAAAAGAAAAATAATGAATCGACAAGGTTCGGCAAACTGTGTAATATTAGCTTTCTAGTGGCTATGAGTTATATTGACTCTTATTTCTAGCAATACTGGTGCTGGCTAGTGCCCTTAGTCACTTTTGTGACGGCTAAGCAAGAATGTCGTTGATGATAACTTCGAAGTTTCGGCCAGTAAATCGATTGTCGAAACTTTGAAGTCAATGTCAACAACGTTTGTTTAAGAATAGTGAATTTGTACCCTACCTAAGTATAGAGTATCCCATCAGATTAATGTAAAATTGCATTTATTATAACTGAACAAAAAACAAACAGTAATATACACGCATGCTTTTGTGTGTGCAGGTGTGTGTGCGCGCACGTGTATGTGTGCGTCTATGTATCTGCGCGTGAGCACGTGCGTCCATATATACAAAAGGAACGTAGAAAATATAGCGATAATATTATGCCTTTGTATAAGGTACACGTGTTACACCCACCCGACCGTCGGTAGGGCGTACGATTGCGGCTTCTATTACGCAGCACAATGCAGGCGACACACTAATGTTCAGTATTATTCGTAAATCGCTAATACTGATCTCGTTTTAATAACGGATATATATATATATATATATATATATTATAATTATGTGTATTTCTTCTATCTTAATGAATAAAAATTCTTCTGATAGAATAAATGGTTTAATAGAGACCAATGTAGCAAAAAACACAAAATAACTGTGGTTAGCTCCTGTTTTTAAGGCAGGAACTCCTTGAAATTTTGGGTATTTGAGTATATTTAAGAATTTAAGGATTGGAGAAAACACATGTTATAACTGCATACTTTATTCCTACATATGTTTCAAAGGATTACAACCTGTGTGATCCATAGGGATCTTTGATATTAAAATTGTAACCTTCTCATCAGGGAAAGCATGGGAATCAAAGATGATTCCCATGCTTTCCCTGATGAGAAGGTTACAATTTT
>NC_068985.1:47000911-47006115 GCF_001194135.2 Octopus bimaculoides
CGAAACGGGCTGATTACTACCTAGCTCAGATACCAGGAAACCCCAAAATGGCTGAAGTTCAAAAGATAGTGCTCATGGGAACTGCCCATATCCTACGTAAAATACTGTCTATCAAATTTTAAAACAAACACAATTTTCTTATGGTTTCTTAAACATTCACTAGAACAAAACTGTACAAATCCAAATATATGGTACCCTAGGCGTAACACCTACATGAACTTCTAACTTGTTGTCTCTTGAGGTCTCTGGGTGAGACTTGAATCCAACTTGTACAAAGGCAAAACAAAAGTCAAACATAAAATAATAATAATAATAATAAATAACAATAATAATCTTTTTTCTACTCTAGGCACAAGGCCCGAAACTTTGGGGGAGGGGGCCAGTCGATTAGATCGACCCCAGTACGCAACTGGTACTTAATTTATCGACCCCGAAAGGATGAAAGGCAAAATCGATCCTGGGCGGAATAATAATAATAATGATAATAATAATAATAATAATAATAATAATAATAATAATAATAATAATAATAATAATAATAATAATAGAATAGTAAGCCAGACATAGTCTAAATTGAGAAAGAAAACAAACTATGTTGGATCATAGATATAGCATGCCCGGCTGAAAACAAGGTATGCTATAAGGAAGAAAGAAAAGTCGATAGATATGACAGGTTAGCTTGGGAAGTTAAGCAGTTGTGGTCAATGAAAAGGGTAGCAGCATTAGCAATAATTGTCGGAGCCCTGGGAACAGTGAGCAAAAGTTTCGAGAAGTACGTGGAACAAATAGGGGCTGCAATAAGGGTGGAGCACTTGCATAAAACAGCACTGCTTGGAACCGCCCGAATACTCTGGAAAGTGCTCGAAAAATAAGAGGTGTTACCTTAGTTCACTGGTAGTGAACAGCTGACACTGTAGTACATCTCCATCATTAGAAGCTATGCAAAGGCAATGATGATTATAATAATAATAATAATAATAATAATAATAATAATAATAATAATAATAATAATAATAATAATGATTGAGATTGGTGCTTGGGTGTTGAGTATCTTCCATGATAAGCTAACATCCAAGCACCAAAGCTTATAATTTGGGCAAAAATTAAAAAGAAACTCTCTGAAACATCTGACATCAAGTAGCTGTCCGCTCTCGCAGAATTAAGCAGAGCAAGTAAGACCGAGATATCTGAGAAGTAAAATAATAATAATAATAATAATAATAATAATAATAATAATAATAATAATAATAATAATAATAATAATAATAATAATAATAACAACAACAACAACAACAACAACAACAATAATAATAATAATAATAATAATAATAATAATAATAATAATAATAATAATAATAATAATAATAATAATGATAATAATCCTTTCTACTACTATTACAGTAGTATAATAGTAGTAGAAATGATTAAAAATAGAAGAGTGCCATTGCTATCAAGTGAACGATATTTCGGTTTCTAGTGTGCCTGCCACAGGTTCAAAAAATAAATTCACCCGAAAGAGTTTTTGTTCTCCTTCATAACGTCTTTCATGGTTTTCAACGAGCTTTAGCATCCAGTCGTTAGATGTTTCAAGATATTTTGCCAGTGCACTTGTGATGGTTTCGTAGGAAATTTCAAACTGGATCAAGCCTCAACCTCCTTGAGCTCTGGATAGTAAAGACGATCTGCGTCTGCCATTGGGTGGTGCATCTTATTGCAAGTCAGCAGCTTACGGATTTTGATTATTATTATTATTATTATTATTATTATTATTATTATTATTATTATTATTATTTGAGGAAAATTCTAAATGGTAATGATAATAATAATAATAATAATAATAATAATAATAATAATAATAACAACAACAACAACGTTAACAACGACGAGAATGTTGATGATTTTCTAAACTTTTCTTCTAATTGTGTGGCCATGTGCGTAACCTCTACCCATACAATTTGAAGAAAAAGTATTCGTCGACACCATTGACTGATTCTTTATTTTTCTATATCGGAAGAAGGAAAGTTAATGTTGACCTGAGAGCGATTTGCACTCTGAGCGTAAAGGACCATAATTACATACTGCATGTTATTTTGTACGGCTGTCAAACGATTCTGCCGTTTAACAATATCGATTTATTAAAATCAGCACAAGGCAACATGTTGAAAAAAGCCTATTAGTCGATCAAATCAATCACAAAACTTAAGTGGCGCTTATAAGACTGACGCAGGGAAAGAAAAAAAATCAAAGTTTGCCTCGTCCTGATTTAAACCTAGAATGACATGACATATAACTAAATACCTGAAAGCATTTTGACTGACAGACTACCGATTACATCGCGTACGCTCCTCTCAAGTATTTATACAGATATCAATCATAGACACAAGATCGCACGTGTTGCGGAAGGATGTATCCTCGACTAATTAGAAGTAGTACAAGAATGATACTTTGTGAACTTGCAGCTTAATCTTAACTGAATTAATTCCATAAAGGATGAATAACAACCTGCGTCAATGTTATTTGTTTCTAGAAGACCAGAAAGTGCGTTGCAAAGTCCCGTGTAGTAGCATCTATCAATTACTAATCAACAAATCGTAATCAAATACTTTAGTAAAAGAAAGTATTTCATTATGTTATGAACAAACAACGGGGAAGTGTTTGATAGCGTTGACAAGTAACTTAAGGGAAGATTGTATATGAATAAGGTACTAAAAATATTGAGCATGTAAATCAAGTATGTCATGTTTCTTAAAGCAGAATGAACGGGAATGCAACAGTCACGAAAGAGCAAATATTTCTTTTTGCAAATGGGTGACTTCAAGATGAATGCTGCAGAAGAGAAAATTACTAGAAACACTGCTGCAAATTTATTTGAAGAATAAATGTTATGAAATTCGACAGAGAATAATATTTCAAATAACATTGAAAAATTGAAAATTAGTTTAAAAGTAATAAGGTATGTGAATAAACACAAGTAACAGAAAGACGGACATGTCAATAGGTTGAAATTAATAAACTAGAGGATAAGAATGATAAATTCAAAGAAAATGGTTAAGGGAGAAATGTCATAAACACATTAGATTAATACTTAAAACCAAGTTAAATGTAGCCAGCAATCTAGTAGATGTTCCTGCAGTAAGCGATAGTTAAATATCCACAGTTGCTCGTTAAGTCTAGACAGGAAAACAAGAAAAATATTGATTGCATTTCCAATAAAGAATCCAGAATACGACGCAGAAATACTATATAGTTTGCTAGAATACTGTCTCTATATAATAATAGCCGATATAAATGTTGGTTAGTTGGTTGGTTGAATTCTTCAGTCACACTTTACATCAAACTGAGAAAGAAAGGGGAAGAAATAGAGACACAGGAAAAGATAACATACGATGTGCAAAGTGAATTCTCGGTGGTAGACAATAAATAAATGAACGCTACACACGCGCACATACAACGAGATGGAAAGAATCATAGAGGCAGAGTAAGAGAGGAAGAGAAATGCAAAGTAGTTAGATAAGAATATAAACAAATGAGAAATTTGTTTTAAATTTCATAAAGTAATGAATATTTTTCTCCTGAAAATTACTATTTATTCAATAATTTTGTATAAGCACCAAGAAAGTTTTATGGAAGTTAAATTATAGTTATTGTGTGTATATCATAAATTCCTGTTATTATCAAAGGTGGTGAAATTATACTTATAATGTTACGCATCAGGTAACGCTACTACTTAAACATCTAGTGTAGAACCACGCACACATGGATACACACACACTCACACGTACACACGCACATACACACATACACACATACATACACGTGCCCACACACATGCGCGCGCACACACACTCACGGAAAGACTCACACAAGCATATATATTATATATGCTTGTTTTTATGTTCAGTTATAAAAATACAATTTTACATTAATCTGATGGGTTACTCTGTACTTTTGTAGAGTCTATATTTATCATTTATTATTCTTAAATTTATTAATCTTAAACACGAATCTAAATATATATAATATAAATTTATTATAAATTTATTCTTAAACCCATATATGTATGCATATATATAAACAGCTATATGCATACATACACAACTATACACACACACACACGTATATACGTCTGTGTGTGTGTGAGAGCAGTCATGGTGTGAGGTTAATTAGTTGCCGTCGTTAATACGAGTTTTCGGGTTCAGCTGTACTGCACGGTACATTTGCCACGTATATCCTACTATAAACCCGGAACGACCAATGCCTTGTATGTGAATTTTGAACGAAAGAAACTGTGTGGAAGCCCGACACATATGTGAGTATTCTGTGTTCCTGCTTAACAAGTAGTGTCGATCTGATTATATTGTAGTTATATAGCGCTCCGACAAAAAATGGGAATGGCTGGAATAAATAATTTATGTCGTCTTATCGTTGCGACAAAAACATGATTTATTTTGATCAATCTCATGAGCAAAAACAGTACACACACACACACACACACACACACATACACACACACACACACACACACACACACACACACACACACACACAGAGAATATTCAAGTTGTACTGCAAGTGATTTGATCTGATTTCGGATCGTGGACATTGCTGGAATGTTCATTTTGTCCTTATAGCTACATGAAAAAGATAGTCGCTGGTTCTGGTGTCTCTGGTGTTCTTGGCACTACTACTACTACTACTACTACTACTACTACTACTACTACTACTACTACTACTACTACTACTACTACTACTATTACTACTACTATTTTATAATTACCTTCACCTTATAGATGGAGGAGGTATTGTTTTCAGTCGTGTTTGTTTGTTTGTTCGTGGACAAGATATCTCAAGAACCGTTGGATGGATTCGGATGAAACTTTCAGGGATGTTTGGTCTTGTGACTGGAACAAAGTGCTCAGATTCTGGGATCGATCCAACACCGGACAGGGATTCTGGATTAATTCTCCTTTTAATTTCTTTTTCTTGCATTGCCGATAAAAGTTCCAAAAGTAATCTCTATATATTCATGTGTTAACGTAGCGAACTCGCGTATTCGTTATACCCGTATCATATTTTCGACACTAAACACTGTGATATACATGTGTCTGTAAGTTATGTATATATATATACATACATACATACACACACACACACACACACACACACACATATATATGTATGTACTCAGGCATATATGTATACAT
>NC_068985.1:47006308-47009369 GCF_001194135.2 Octopus bimaculoides
TATATATATATATATATATATATTCTCTTAATCTCTTACTTGTTTCAGTCATTTGACTGTGGCCATACTAGAGCCATACTAGGGTTTTAGTCGAGAAAATCGACCCCAGGACTTATTCTTTGTAAGCCTAGGACTTATTTTATCGATTCCTTTACCAACCGCTAAGTTACGTGGACATGAACACTCCAGTATCTATTGTCAAGCGATGACACATAAATACACACATACATCCAGACAGATGATACAAGGAAAGACGGACGAGTCATTCGCCTCTACCTCTCTCTCTCTCTTCTCTCCCCCACCTGACCGGTGTTCGGCCAAGCCTGACCTTTCTTTCTTGGTTTAAATAACATCCGTGCAACATCCCTGTGCCTATCAAACAATATGTCCCTGCCGTAAGGCTTTACTTCCACACACGTGAACTTAATTCAATTCGTCCTTAGTCGAAAGACACCTGTTGTTATGTCCCGTCATTTGCATTTGTATTTGTGTAACATTTCTCCGTTTTTTTTCCGTCCTTGTTTTCGTATATATTCGCTACTTTCTTCCAAGGAATCTAATACTCTTAGCTTAGTTTTTCCTTGGGGCTGGTCAAATTGGAGCAATCTCAAGTACAACCGGAAATAATTCTGCAGAAAATAATTATGTGCAGTGAATTATGCCGGTTAGAGAATATGGTTATTTAAATTTAAAGAATAAGGGTGAAAAATTGAATATTAATTTGATTGATATCAATTTAAAGCCAGTGGTCTAGCATATTGAAAAAATCTGAAGATTCAAAATTAATAAACAATCAAATTAATAATCAATTTTTCACCTTTATTATTTAAATAACCATGTTCTCTAACCGGCATAATTCGCTGCAGAGAATTATTTTCTGCAAAATTATTCCCGGTATTTTGGCGCGCCAAAACGAAGACTTTTCAAGTATAACCCCAAATGTAATTGGTAGAACTATATGCATGTTCAGTCTCATGTGGACGTCTTGTGTATAGTTCTGCAAATTATATTTTGCTATGACGGTCACAGTGATTAACTGCGGACATTTACGTATGTATTACGGAAGTGGTAACAATGAAACCAAGTATGTGACTAATTTTTATATTTTGTATCTTTTCATTTGTCTTGCTCGCTTACGTTCTGGCGTTTGCTGAATGTTCTTGAGAACAATCTTTTCTTAGTGGTCAGAGCATATGGGATCTCCATCTAGCATATTGGATGTATACTTAGTGGTCATTCCTCTTATATGTATATATATGTGTAGATGCATGTATATATATATATATATTTATATATGCGTATATATTTGCGTATTAACTATAGTAGACAGTTGCTTAAAATACTATACACACACACAAACACTCGCACATAGAAACACATACACATGCAAGGGTAGATACATGCAATCACGCGCACACAAATAAACATTGCCGCACGCACACATGCAAAGAAACAAAGTGATACAACCACTTGCTGAAACAGATATCTACGCGCACACACACACACACAAACACACACAAACACACACACACACACACACACACACACACACAAACACACACAGACTGGCACGCACACACACATACCCACACACACACGCACGCACATCACATAAATATGCGCACACTCAAATTTAGAGAAGGTTGAGAACTGTTCATACTCACAACACACGCACAGATGCTAAATCGAGGACAACATCAGACACACATATCCACACACCCGAGAAAGAAACCCCGATCATTGCTGACAATTAATCCATAATGACTGTCAAGTGGTTTATTCTGAGACATGGCTCTGTCATGAAATGTTCCTCCGTGTAATTTATCATTTAAAGAAAAGAGAAAAAGCAAAATAAATACAAAACAAACATATATACACTCACAACAATGAACGCACAAACACAGTAAGGATTTATAGCTGCAATGTGGTTCTATCTTAGGATAGCAGCATAGTTGCAGCTTTCCTTTTTTCAATGTGTCCTATTAACATTTTCTTTCTTTCCTTCTTTCTTTCTTTCTTTCTTTCTTTCTTTCTTTTATGTGGGTATATACACACACACACACACACACACACACACACACACACACACACACACACACACATATATATATGTTTGTGTGTGTGTGTGTGTGTGTACACATACAGAAGGTGCAGTGAATGAATTGTGTAAAGTACGCGAAAATGAAAATAACACTGACAACTCATTTTAAAAGATACATTTACCAAAATTACATAAAGTTATCTTGAAATACTAAAGAGTAATTTCATTCAATAAAATCGCCATTGGCTTCAACCACGGCTTCCAGACCACTTCGGAATCTCCTGCAAATCCTCATTGTTTAAGTTGGTGAATGCTGCCATAATCCTTGCCTTCAGTTCATCTTTGGTGTTACAAAGAGTTTTTGTGGTCTCTCGCTCAACTGTGCCCCACACATTATGAAGGGGGTTGCAATTCGGTGAGTCAGGTGGCGAGATGTTAGGGTGCTGTGGCCGCAGAAACTGTCTGACAGCCATGACTGAATTCTCCTGTGTGTTCACCATCTGATCCTGGCAGCAATTTTTCTGGTCTGAGAAAAACTAAAGCATGTTCGGTTGGAGGGGATGCTTGAGCTTGTTCAAAAGATTCGTATCGCGGTCTTTCTTCTTGTCTTTGATGGCTTGGGATAAAAATTGGTCCCTTCTCATCTTGTATGAGGAATACCAAATGTCATATCCACTACATGCCTGATAAGAAACTCAGACATTCTCAAGTCCCTGCCGATGTACCTGATTGACTTGGAGGGATCGTTGTCAATGATGGCCCGAATCTCACCGACAACTTCGGAGTTCTTTTCTTATCGGAACGGTTAGAGTGAGTTTTTCGAATTGTCGTACCTTCGTAATCCCTATTAGACTCATTCAACTCTTTGTGCGAAATCTCTGCACAGTCCTCAGATCGAAAACCAAACACTGTACAGTTAACAAAATCAAAAACAAACAATGAACATTCATCAAAGTTAAAAATATAAAATGGCGACAATTTACACATCGCATCCTGTATATATGTATATATATATATATA
>NC_068985.1:47010228-47012035 GCF_001194135.2 Octopus bimaculoides
AAAGCAGTGTGCCCTTCAGATGTTATGCGCAAAGCAGAAGCTGAGCAAGAGTCTTTTTTGTGCATGGCGCAAAAGATTGTGCAGCAGCTGACCTGGCTACATCAAGCGCAAACATGGAATCTTGCCCACCATTTCGCAAGACCACCACAATCAACAGACATGGGATGGCCTCCCGTGACGCCTGTACAGTCGTCACGCCAATATTTTTTACTAAATACTGAGGGCCTGTTGCATCACAACAAAAGCAAATTTTTTTTCCTGAGAGACCTTGCTGCATGCAATCAAGCCCTATGCATAGCACTCATGGAAACTCATCTGAGCCCAGATATAGAGGATGCAGAACTACACGTACCAAAATATACCATACTTCGTATAGACGGAAGGAAAAGGAGTAATGGTGGAGTTGCTATATACATCCGTGAAGACCTCACAGCGCAAGTCTTACTGTCAATACTCAAATTCAGTATGTGACACTCTAATTGTATACATAAGACAACACAATATGGTCATATGCAATACATATCGCCCACTGGATGCTCCAAAGCACATAGACAAGTTTTAAGTTTGCCTTACAAGAATTAAATATATATATATAAATTAAAACTTACTTGCAAATGGACGCGTAGCGTTCGGTAATATAATAATACAAATGATATATGAGCATATGCATGTATACGTACATATACGTACATACCTACATCTACATATATATATAGATGCATATCCGGGTACTGGACGTCAAGAAACGTGGACAAAAAAGGAACGGGAACATAAACAAAGCACAAAAAACGGACATTTTTTATGGATAACAGAATGAACACATAGGAAAGCAAACAAGCCACTTATGGAACTTTTCCTTCATCAGCTGCCTTTATTCTAAACTAGGCGTTTCGAAGATGAGGCAGAAGGTGCTCTTAGAATAGCTCTTCCCGCGAAGTGGATTAACCTGCTAAGTGGAGGATTCCAAAGTAGCAAAAAAAAAAAACAAGACAGGAAAAATTAAACAGTGAAAACAACGTTAAGGGCCGCTAAGCCGAATGAGATGAGATTACTGTTCCTCCCTGTCTCTCGTCACTCACCTTTGTTCAACTTCCTCCATTTTCCTCCCTCAATCACTCCTCGTTGATCACATGTGACCTTTGGTCACCTCTTCCTTTCTCCCTTCGGCCAGCATAAAAGCAACCTGAACTGCTATCTCTCTTCGCTGAAGTTCGTCATATCACAGCGTTCAGTATCTCATCTCGTTTGGCTTAGTGGCCCTTAACGTTGCTTTCACTGTTTAATTTTTCCTGTCTTGTTTTTGTTTGCTACTTTGGAATCCTCCGCATAGCACGTTAATCCACTTCACGGGAAGAGCTATTCTAAGAGCGCGTTCTGCCTCATCTTCGAAACGCCTTGTTTAGAATAGAGGCAGCTGATGAAGTAAAAGTTCCATAAGTGGCTTGTTTGTTTTCCTATGTGTTCATTCTGTTGTCTGTAAAAAAAAAGTCCGTTTTTTGTGCTTTGTTTATGATCCCGTTCCTTTTAATCAATAGTCTTAGTCAATAACATTGACGCAAGGACATATATTTTAAAAGTTTAATACTTATTCTATCGGTCTCTTTTGCCGAACCGCTAGATTATGGAGCCGTAAACGCACCAACACCGGATGTCAAGCGGTGATGTTGGTACAAACATAGGCACAAAACGAAGAGACATGCACATAAATATATATAGCTCGAGACTATAGTAGAAGTCACTTACGCAAAGTACCATGTCGTTGGGAAGCAAAATACTTACCACGCAGCCACACTTGCGCATATATATA
>NC_068985.1:47012502-47013186 GCF_001194135.2 Octopus bimaculoides
ATATATATATATATATATATATATACACACATATATGTATGTATGCATGTATGTCTGTGTTACTCGTTTTATCTATAATCTAAAAATTAGGTAAACATAAGGCTCTTGACTTGACACTACCATATTAATTTAAAAAGTTAATACTTGTATTGAATGATGCATTGTTTGTTACAATGGCTTCTACTCTGTCTTCTATAACATTGACAAACTACCAGATACCGACAGTATTTTAAGAGAGAAAGGTTCATTTACAAACAAAAGTTATGGGATAAAATATAGGCATCTTGATTCTCCGCGGTAAAAATATTCGCTGACTCTATTAGGAGTGCGGTTAGTGGCTTGGAAATCAAAGCAAACTAGAACAGAAATAGTTGTTTAAAGGTGCGAGTAAGATGTGTTATATTTACTTAGTCTAAACGGAACTTGTAATAGCGTGAAGTTCACTGGAAGATGAAAATACGTTTCAAGATCGAGGTTGAACACAAACAGGGGCGTTATTATTTGAGTTATATAGATAGACATCATAACATAAACAGTTGTGTGTAGATATATGAGTGTGGACAACTCTAACAATTCATATGTTTATGTCTAACATATATATATTCATATAATCATGTACAATCTTATGTATACATGGATATATATATATATATATATATATATATATATATATATATATATATA
>NC_068985.1:47013256-47019871 GCF_001194135.2 Octopus bimaculoides
GTGTGTGTGTGTGTGTGTGTGTGTGTGTGTGTGTGTGTGTGTGCGTGCGTGTGTGTGAGTGTGTGTGTGGATAGATGAATGTATACATATATATATTTGTATGCATATCTATCTATCTATATACATGCGTGTGCGTACATACATACATGAATATATACATATATGTATACGCGCGCGCGCACACACACACACACTCACATACATACATGGAGGCATACGGATGTGACACATTTCTAGCCCTGAGACACAGTTCCTTGTCAGACGATCGGAGATGTACAACTTTGAGTAACGAAATGCGAAGTGTTGGTTTAATAATTCTCTTCCCTTCGCAATCGAATACCATTTCGTCCTTGGTTTTTACAATTACGATTTTGTATGTCAATCTGTCAGCCTGTCTGCCTGCCTGTCTGCTTGTCTGCCTGCCTGTCTGTACACACACTATGCATTCTTTTATTCTTTTACTTGTTTCAGTCATTTGACCGCGGCCATGATGGAGCACTGCCTTAAAGGTCTTAGTCGACCCCCGGTTTTATTCTTTGTAAGCCTAGTATTTATTCTACCGTTCGCTTTTGCTGAACTGCTAAGTTACGGGGACATAAACAGCACAATGTCTGTTGTCAAGCGATGGTGGTGGGGGACACAGACGCCCACGCATAAATATATGCACATATATGCGGCGGGCTTCTTTCAGTTTCCGTCAATCAAATCCATTCACAAGACTTTGGCGAACCCGAGGCTATAGTAGAAGATAGTTGCCCAAGGTGCCACACAGTGGGACTGAACTCGGAGAATCGAGAGAGAGGGAGTGAGCGATAGAGAGACAAAGTGAGAGAGAGGGAGAAAGACTGACAGACAGACAGAGAGATATAAATGTTGGTAGGTAGATAAACAGATTCAAAATTTATGTAATTGTGTATTTGAACGAGTATAGAAAACTTGCGTAGCACATTCGTATACGTTCTCTCTCTCACTCACGTGCGCGTGCGCACACACACACACACACATACATACACACGTACGCGTACACACACATACACTTACACATACGCACGCAGGCACACATACATGCACGTACGCATGCACACACACACACACACACACACACACACACACACACACAAATACGTGTACGCATTGCACTCCTCTACTTCTATGTGTGCGATTGCTGCCTGGCTGTTTGTTGGTGTAGGTGTATCTTTGTGCATGTATTTGTGTTCGTATGTACACTTGAGAATGTGTCTGTTGCTGTTTGCGTGTGTCTGTGCCTATTTCTGTGAAGTGTCTCTTACACAGATTTCATTTATTTTAAATCAACGTTGCTCGGTTGAAATGAGATTAAATCTGTCAGACATTAATTAGTTCCTTGGAAATTAGAAACGTTGCTCCCTAGCAACCCCTTCACACGTACATACACACACACATGCTAATATACACAATAATATGAAGTCTTACGTTCAGTCGTTAACTTTCTCACAATGCAAACACGCGGTCGTATAATCAACCAAATGCAACTCTCTCATTAAACCAGTAAAACATCCATATACTTCACACTGACTTAACCTTACCTACTTATGCATCTATAGAGAAATAAGTTATGAAATGATGTTGTAAATACCACGTAACAAAAAACTTAACACAACAAAAGAAAAAAGAAAAAACAGCTAATTAATTGAGCATTCCTGTTTATTTTGAGAAGCAAGGAATATCTTAGCGACAGTATTTAGTAACTCTTAATGGTAAGAGAAAATCATTTCAATACATTAAAAAATAAGGTAATGTTTAATCAAGAATGTAACCAGTATTTATTTTTTTATTAGGGAAGGGGAACAATTAGAATCTGTTTCGATCTTTTAAAATTCATCAGTGTAGCAGAGACTACTGAAAGCTGCTTGATCATATTTTTATGAATAGAAAAAGAGTTGCAAACAAATTTTAGTCGTTACAGTTTGCACACTTTACATTTGAGTTATTTTATTTCACTCAATTTACTTTTGAATTGTACATATTTCATTTCTCCACCATTTATCAGGGCGTATTTTTCTCCACTTGAAGAAATCTCTCTCAAGACTCTGTCCAGTATCAATTATTTGACGCTGTAATCTATTTCAAGCATTTGCATTACTCTTCACGCTAGTTCTATATCTTGGTGGTTTGTAGGCACCAAAGGAGAATTTAAGACAAGAACACAGAGATCTAGAACAAAAATCCACATGGTCTCTAGCCCGACATTCTTATAACGCAGACGATCTTATAATCCAGACGATCAATTGATCGTCTGGATTAATAGTTATTGCATTGATCGAATCCGAAAAGATGAAAGTAATGCAAGCACTGCTGGATTTGAACTCAGAGCGCATTATATCGGAACAAATACCGCCAGCCATTCAGTCCGGTGCTCTAACATATCTACCAATTTGCCATCTAACACTTATTTACTCAGTAAAATAAAACAAGCCAGCTTCCACCCAGCCGAATACACTATTCAATTATCCTCTCACTGAACTGAATCTGCCCTCGTCTACTCAAATCACAAATTGTACCAGATTATTTAGTAAATTTGACATTCACTGAATCACTTGCCCATTCAGTCTATCTTATATACATCTCATGAGCTTTAAATCCGTTATTCCTCTCAATATTAAAAAAATACACAAGTACGAGATAGCCACATTCGACATAAAAACTACACATGTACGAGACAGTTACTTAATGAACGACTTAGTCACCCATTCAATCAACACATGATACTCGGAAACACAACTTAAAAAAAAAATGAAAATTGAGTTAGAGGGCGAAATGCTTAGCGGTATTTCGTCTGCAGCTACGTTCTGAGTTCAAATTCCGCCAAGGTCGACTTTGCCTTTCATCCTTTCGGGGTCGATTAAATAAATTCGACGTCGGCAGAATTTGGACTCAAATCGTAAAATCAGACGAAATACCGCTTAAGCGTTTTGCCCAGCGTACTAACAATTCTGCCAGCTCGGCGCCGTAAATTGAGTTAATATTGACATTTTGTGGATTAATTCTTCTTGTTTAATATATGAATATTCAAAAGAAGTAAAAGCAAAAAGAAAAAAAAGTGAAGGCATGGGGACCCTCTCCTTTCTCAAAATCTTTCGGAGGATTTTAGCTTACTACTGTCAGCTAACAAAGGTTTCTATAAAATTATACTTTTAAAATTTTAATCCATAGGAGAAGTGGATAGGCGCAATGGGTAGAATGGTGGACAAAATGCCAAACATCAATTATGTTCTAATTGGAGTTGATAAAATAAGTACCGGTGAAATACCAAGTCAGTGTATTCGACTATATCCTTCTCAAAATGTACGGCTTGCACCAATCAATATCAGAAATGAACTGCTCAGTGAATGCTAAAACACATGAAGTATATCAAAACATTTCTATAAATTTTATTAATTTCGAACAATAGACAATTCAATTTGGTTGGTAATGAGAAAACACGAGAGCCGTTTATTCATTTTACTTGCTAAAAATAAAACCAATATCTAATGTTTAATAGAATTATGTTACCATGTAGTCAGATACCAGCTCCGGCCAACAACCATGACAATGAACTTGAATTCTTGACTCAAAGTTTAGACTAAAGTTTACTTACCGCTTTGTAGAGTATTGTAGTATATTTACGAATGTGTCATTTTTGTCTGTTCTCGTATAATTTCTATCTTATAAAATAGTTTACAATTTAATTACTTCTAAAAAAATAAAACGGAATGAGAGAAGAAACTAAAAGTTCGTTTCCAAATTTAAGCTGTTTTTAATGATGACGTAAGAAATTCTGCGTTGCTTAAGCCTGTAGACTTAAGAATTACAAGTTACCTATCTCTGTTAAACATGTCTCCTCTCACATAGTAACTCGCAGAGTAATTTTATTTCTATGCTTTTTAATCAGGAGTGGCTGATAGGATATATCTGCCAAGTCATAGCAACAATAACAGGAACGATAGCATATGAGTGAGGTATTCATATAACCACATTTTCTCATCTTAACACGGGTTAACTGTCGAGATTTTTTAAGGTGCAGTTATGTGAAGCTGAAGTTTAGATACTCATTTCGTTTATATATATATATATATATATGTATATATATATATATATATACACACATATAAATATATCTATGTGTGTGACTATACAATCTTATGTTACCGAAATAGTCGGCTAACTCACAAAATTATCATCCAGCCTGCTTACAAACTATCTTACCAGACAGCTACAGTGGCACTTATGAATGAATCATCTAAGCAACATATTAAATAGTCATCTCTGTAAAAGTTTCCTATTACACAAAAAAATAGACACTAGCAGCTATCAATTTTTTTCAGATAGTTTTAATGCATTTCATTCACTCTTTTACGGGATCATGTTAGGGCTCTAGCTTAATGGATATTTAGTCGGTTGCTAAAATTCCACTTCGTTCGGTGTTCTATCGTCTCCCCTTGCGCCAACATGGACATAAAGAGAGAAGGGGAGATAACACATGTGAAGATAGATACTGAACGTTATTTTCGTTCTGATATATTGGAACTATTCTCTTCAAACAGACTTGCAAACACGCAATAGTGTCGTAGGAGGTTATCTCTCTACATCAGTTGGACAAAGAAGTCGGTGTAAGTCCCACTTTATCACTCTAGAGAACCAGGCGTCGACGAGGAGAAATTAGCTGGCCTGTTTTGGAGGACTTTCGTACCGGGGACTACTATGGAGACTTTCCAGGAATTCTTGACGGGTAGAGCTACAAAGGGGCATTACTGGTTTGAGAGAAACTTTACACGGATAGAAGTGCAGCTAGGCGGGATTTCCTGCAATGTGCACAGAGCGGCAAATCCATACTGCACGTATTCTTGCTGTGTGTGTTTCCAAGCATTGCTGACACATGGAATTATGATGTCCATGTCGCACTTCAAACAAATCAATCATCAATTATCGACCAGATCAATCATGACAATCACCTGAATGCACGCGAAAGAGGTTGTGCTGAAAGAATTGCAGAAAGCCACCTTCCACTTTGAGCAAGCCCTCATCGATATTTTCATGTTCCACTTGGAAAGGGATGTGAACGTTGGAAGGAAAGCTGAAAGGTAACTTGAAAGTTAAGTTGAAAGCAAAGGTAGAAGGTTCAACAGGCAGTGGAGGGTAACTCCTAGGCTAAAAGTGGATGACTTTGGCAAAAATTAATTGCACTTGCCTGTAAATTGAATAAACAATAGCTAGATAACAGCTTGCGTCTTTGGTGGTCAAGATGACCTGGGTCTGTAGAGTTCCGTGACTGACCCAAGCTGGAGGCTCACCTATATCAGAAAGGCTGCCTCATCCATGTGCGTCCATTATTTAGTATGCTTTGTATACTTTTAAACCACCGCACGTCTTCAACTCACTTTTTCTCCCAGGCTTTTATGTAAAGGCCCATAATAATTGTTAAGTACCTTTTTAATAGACTCTCGTTAATGTCTCTGTTGAAAATATTAGATATCATCATCATCATTGTTATTTTTCATGATATTGTTATTATTATTATCATCATTATTATTATTATTATTAATATTATTATTATTATTATTATTATTATTATTATTATTATTATTATTATTATTATTATTATTGAGTGAGAGAGCAGTGCATACCATCAAAGTGACACTGGAGTAAAATATACGAAGCCGAGAATACTCATCATGACTACCCGCCTGATAAGGGTACACCAGGCACATGCATCACAACCATATGTGCACGACATGGTGATCTCATATCACGAGCATGACCTTGCAGATGGGGCCTTGTTAGAATTTTCTTCACGTCGAGTAACCCATCCCGCTCAAAAGGTCCCTGAATAAGGTTTGTTTAAGGATGTTGACCAAAACACCCATGTTTCCAAAGGTGAATTATTCAAACACCAAAGAATTCCTCTCAACACATGGCTATGATGCTCCCCCACTACTTCTGCTCATGATCAGAGATGTACATAATTGTCAGTCACCAAGGGACATGCTCAACTGGTTAAGGTCAAACAACTGACAAGCAAATCTGTGGTATTAAGCAGAATATTTGCTGTAGCCCATCTTTTATACCAAGACAAAACAATAATAATTTATTCGATCAGGCGTACGAAGCGCTGCGCCGGCATGGTCGCAGTCCAGTGATTGATACAAGGCTGAAAGCGTGAACGAAATCAAGCTTGAAAGTGTCGACCAACCTCGGCTTTATCTAAAAAATCATAGTAGATATACCTTCGTGGTCAAAAGTTTGGGATATCTAAAAAATAAAAAAAAATGTTAATTCAAATATGTAAAACGTAGACATATACTTACCTGATTCAATATGTAAAACAAAAACATTTCAGACCCGTATTTCAAACGTTTGGTCAAGTAATAGTATATTGCAAATTAAATACAACTTCGCGCATTTAGCATAGAAATTCTAATTTTCAGACGTAAGTTCCAAACTTTTGGCGAGGCAATAATAATATAGGGAATTAAATATAACTTTGGACATTTAGTATAGAAATTCTAATTTTCAGACCAATCTTCCAAACTTTTGGCCAGGCAATAATATATAGGGAATTAAATATAACTTTGGGCATTTATTATACAAATTCTAATT
>NC_068985.1:47019881-47021463 GCF_001194135.2 Octopus bimaculoides
ATAGGGAATTAAATATAACTTTGGGCATTTAGTATAGAAATTCTAATTTTCAGACCAATCTTCCAAACTTTTGGCCAGGCAATAATATATAGGGAATTAAATATAACTTTGGGCATTTATTATACAAATTCTAATTTTCAGACCAATGTTCCAAACTTTTGGCCGCGACTGTAGGCCCCAGATGCAAGTATCAAATGTTTCACTGTGACAGAAAAGAAACTCGAACTTTTTATTATTTTTTTCTCTACCGTTCACACTCGCATTACTAAATATCATATGAGTCATAACACGTGGGTGCTTTTTTTATCTTCTACCTGTTGTATGATCTATGTTGTATTATTGACAGCACTCTGCACTAATCAACGACGATATCTTTGATCTCTATCAATTTTTGGACGAACCTATCGAGAGACAGTCGAGTTGTAGATATACAGTCTGTGTGCGTGTGTGTGTGTGTGTGTGTGTCTAATTGTGCGTGCGTGTACTGTTAAACGGTATCTTGTTAAACGCTTACTCAGTGAAGGGTGACGGACGGATAGAAAGATAAAAAAATAGACAAAAAGTAAATAAATACAGAGAAGAAATGAAAAATAAAAAAAATAAAAAAAAAACAACGAAAAGCTTTTCCCTCCACTTAATGATTCTCTAATGTCTCTTCAGAAATAATCGGAAATTTCAACAAAGAGTCTATTGATCACAACAACAACAACAATAACAACAAGAGCAACGACGAAGACAACGACGACGACAAATAGAAACAACAACAACAACCACCTCCGCAAAATCGACAACGATAACACCACCACCACCACCACCACCACCACCAATACCACCACCACCACCACTACTACTACTACTACTACTACTACTACTACTACTACTACTACTGCTGCTGCTGCTGCTGCTGCTGCTCAAGTAATTTTAATAGGAAGACCAACATGGTGAATAACAAGAATAATAGATCTAATGTTTTTTAATGAAAGCGGTAGCAGTCACGTTAGTACTTTTGACAAAAACAATGGACGATAAAGGGCGAAATAATATGACATCAAATGGAGAAGCGTTATAAAAACTGCAATACGGTGAATAACGCTATAGCTGCTGCTGCTGCTGATGATGATGATGTTGATGAAGATGGAAGTTCTGATGATGATGATAATGGTAAAGATGACGGAGATGAGTGGTTGCTAAGGTTGATGATGATGATGATGATGATGATGATGATGATGATGATGATGATGATGTGGTGATCCTGTTGATAATGTGGATCACGATAATGCTGTTGATGGTGGCTGTGTCCATAAATTAGATTAGTTATAAAGATGTTAATGATAATGGTGGTGATGTTAATAATAATGCTAATGATGGTAATACTTATTGCGGGTGATGATGATGATGATGATGATGATGATGATGATGATGATGATGAGGGGATGTAAGGATGAGGATTTTGAGCATTGCGATGATGAAATGTTTTACTGAAGAACATATGCAGCGCCGGTTCAGGAATCGAAATCACTATCTTACGATCATGAGTGCCACATCCTAACCACTAAGCTATGCTCTTCAACACACACATATA
>NC_068985.1:47021737-47024038 GCF_001194135.2 Octopus bimaculoides
TATGTATGTATGTATGTATGTATAAACATAATTAAGGGATTAGCAACAGTTGCTTCACCACATACCGAAATTTAGAAATAGCAGTTAAAGTGCTAATTCTACTGCTACAATAAGTCTCCAACAGATAGCAATACTTGTAACTCACAAAGGCAAAAACAAGAAGAAAGAAATAGCAAAACTAACCAGTCTTAGTCAATCATAGACGCGTTTCTGGATCAGAATAGTAAAAAAAAATTCATTTTCGTCATCGGTATGATATTCTAGATTATAAATTTGAAAATGCTGGCAAAAACCATGAATGCTCGACCAGGCGACATCGCGCATCACATGTATATGTATATATATATATGTATGTATGTATGTATGTATGTATGTATGTATGTATGTATGTATGCAGTGTTAAAAAAAAAGGAGAAAAAACAAGAAAAAACAACAACGCGAAGACTTGGTACATGGAAAGTATGAGCAGACGCTCAGAAATCGAAAGAAAGGTAGCTTTACGTTTCGAGCAAAGCTCTTCTTCAGAAACAGGAGACAGAGGAAAGTCCAAGAGAAAAGGAAGACGGAAGGAAAAAATCGCCAACGATCCATATGTAGTTACATTTTGAAATGACCGGAAGGGAAAAGGTGAAGAAAAAGTTCTTTCTAAGATAGGAAAGTGTAAGGGAAGGAGGTATCTGTGTGTATGTGTGCGTGTAATAGCATGTGTGTGTGTATGTGTGTGCGTTGTGAGTGTTGTGTATATAGTGTTGGCTGTTTATATGTGTATGTGTGAGTGAACTTTGTTAAAGTTGTAGGAAGAATTCAGCAGTATGGTAACAGGAGTGGTGGTCTTTTGCATAAAGGAATGGTCAGTAGAAAGGTGTTTGACGGGTGGTTTAAAGTATGCGTATATGTGTGTGTACGTGAGTACGTGTATGTATATGTTGTGTGTGTGTGTGTGTGTGTGCGTGTGTGTATGTGCGTGTGGATGCCCGTGTATGTGTAATTGTGTGCGTGTATGTACGAGTGTGTTGTACATGAAAGTACATGAGGTCTATTGAGAATGATCTCCATGTGTCAGATGGGACAGTCAGAAATGATGTCCATGAAGACATTAGATATAAGTCTTATATGATGGGGTAAGGTCAATTTGTCAGGAAAAGAAAAAGAAGATAAGGTTTTTAAACAAACTGAAAAATTCAACAGAAGAAGATTTGATTTGTTTTTGTTTTTTTTCAAACGAGAAAATCTTCTAGCAAGATCAAAAAGTGAACAGAAAAAATGACAGATGGTTTTGTGCAGACCCTTTTGAAGTGTTATGAATACAAAATTTCCTGCAAGTGTCATGGTTTTAGGGGTTGTCAGCAATGAAGTACATGTGATGCCTCTTACTTCTTTCCACAAGTCCTTTGAGTTAACTCTGTCACCTACATTGAGGTCCTAGAAATAATTGTTTAGCTCTGGACAGACAGCGTATGCAAAGGAAAGCTACATGTGTTTCAGCAAGACTCTGCATTATTACACATAGCTGTAGTAATACAGAAATGGATGGCTGAAAATTTTCATGATCACACGACCCCTAACATTTGGCCTTCTAATTCCCCAGATCCAATCCATTGGACTATTACATGTGGAGAGTTCTTGAAAGAGAGGTCAATAAACACGTTCATAACACCAAAGATCCTTTGAAAGTTCCCTTAGTCAAAGTAATGTCCAAAATTAAGCAGGACCACTTGATTCGAAGATGTAGATGATTTAGAACACATATAGAAGCAGTTGTTGAGGCTGAAGGTAGCTTTATTGAATGAAATTATAGAAAAGAAAGTTTATTTCTATCCACATAGCGTTTTTTGATAAATAAAGTTATTATTGCTTATTATATATGTAATTCTATAAACATAAACTTGTCCTGAAATATCTTACGCAACCTGTATATGTTTATGTATGTACATAGTGTCAATAGAATGAGCAAGAAACAGGAATCAGATTGTATATATATATATATGTGTGTGTGTGTGTGTGTGTGTGTGTGTGTGTGTGTGTGTGTGTGTGTGTGTGTGTGTGTGTGTGTACGGCAACTGAAATAAGAAAGGTTTCGATGCTTACATAGAAAGGGATAACTATTCTAGGATTGCCCCAACAATCACGATATACTATCCACACACACACACACACATGTATACATACATTTACATAGATAGATAAATAGATAGATATGTAGATAGATTTATAGATAGACAGATATGTGATTGTGGGGGTGTCTTTATGTACGTATGTATGTATATATATATGTGTATATATATATGTATATATATATAT
>NC_068985.1:47025022-47027332 GCF_001194135.2 Octopus bimaculoides
ATATATATGTATATGTATATGTTTGTGTGTCTGTTTTTCCTCGCCACCGCTTGACAACCGATATTGTTGTGTTTACGTCTCCGTAACCATAGCGGTTCGGCATAAGAGACCGATAGAATAAGTACTAGGCTTACAAAGAATAAGTCCTAGGGTCGATTGGTTCGAGTAAAGGTGTTGCTCCAACGTGGTCGCAGTCAAATGACTGAAACAAATAAAAGAATATATTCGTTTATACATATATGAATATATATGAATATGTATATGTACGTATATATGTATCTCTAAGCAAGTGATTCGATTCTGAGACCGTGTGTGGAAATTTAAATGATTACGCAGCCGATACACATATTTACCATTAAACACGCCCCTCCACACACAAAGTTTGATTTCACTTAAAAATTTATTATTTGGTGTCAAAATTTTTGTCGCACCAATTGCGATCTGGCCACTGAAGCGATGCGTTTGAGATGTCGCGCAAGTGTGTGCATATATGTATGGATGTATGGATATATATAGATGTTTGTTCATGTATACACATATTCATTACCTGCATGTATGTATATATATATATATGCATACATACACAAACACACGCACATATATGAATCAGTTCTTAATTATCAATTCCCTGACGTCACTTAAAATGCTGTGTCTGTACATTTAGCACAGATGAATGTAAAATGTATTCCTAACGCATAAAGAAATGATGTTCAGTGAAGTATTTGTCTCATCTTGAACCACTGAGCTATATTTAAAAGTCTTAGCAATTCACCCATCATTTCACGTGGAATTTTTCACCCGCATGATTACACTAGTGATATTTAAATAGGAGTATTTTCCTCACCATAGTGCGTGTAAGAGGCAAGCCATATTGATAAAGTTTAATAACAACAGAAAGAGCCGCCAATATAGCTGAAAAGCAATCAAAATGGCTTTACCGGGAATGGAACTTGTACAGCAGTCTCTGTTTTCAGATTGGTTACCAATACATTGGTTACAACATCTCGCGGTTCACTTTTACACATTTACATATACATACATGAAATCACACATATATGTACTGTATAAGAAGAATATATTCACTAATTTATGTATGAGTGTAATAATGTAAGCTTGTTGAGATGTATTGACGTTTATCGGCTCAAAATCATGTAGCAGAAATCACGTAAATTACTCTGAAATATCATGGGAATATGTCATCGATCAGATGAAATGAAATGATTTATATTGCTAGCTCGCTATTCGATAGTTTGCTTGTAGCAGACGACAAGATGATTTGCAGACGACAAAATTGAAGATGAATGATTTGATAATTGCAGATATCACATCCGGATTTTTTAAAGCTTTCGTATCTGAAATAGATGATGACATAAACGTTATTAAATGAAAGAGTGAAGCGTGGCTGAATCAGAGAAAAGGAGAGAGGTGAGGAGTAGAAGATATAGAGATAACAACAGAGAGCTAGATCGATAGATAAATATAAGAGATATAGATAAATAGCAAGATAGATAGATAGGTAGGTAGAGAAAGAGAGAGAGGGAGAGTGGAAGAGAGAGAGAGAGAGAGAGAGAGAGAGAGAGAGAGAGAGAAAGAGTGACAGAAAGAGGGAGGAGAAGAAAGAGAAGTATGATTCATTAAAGAGACGTGAATGTAATATAGTTGAGGCAATGAGAGATGAAAATTGAGAAGGCATGCTAAAACACCAAATAGAGAAAAATAGGAATGATAGAGACAGAAAGAAAAGGTTGGTTTAGAATGAAGGAAGACACAGGGGAAAAAAGAAATCGATTATCATAAGTAAATTCGGAATCACACACATACACACATATACATACATATGTATATATTCATGTATGTGTATGTGTATATATATATATATATATTCATATATATTTATATACATGTATGTATATACTTAGATAAATATATATAAGTATGTATTAATTCACCGAAGTACATGTTACTATCATGCATTTTGGTGCCGGACTTTGTTTCAAAAATTTGTTTTACTGAGTATTATTTCACGCTTCGACGTGGAATTTGACTAAGAATACAAAGAATCGGAACAAATACCACTAGGTATTCGATCCAACGTTCGTAAATTTCCGTCAATTCACCGCCCTGGAATGGTAACTTTGTATCAACTCTTAAAGCATAAAACGCAAATTCGACCTCGGCTCCAGATTCAGTCCGCCTGCGAAGTACCTTGGGTAATGTCTTCTACTATAGCCTCGAGCCGACCAAAACCTTGTGAGAGCATCTTGTAGACGGAAACTGAAAAGAAGCGCGTCGTATATATATATATATATA
>NC_068985.1:47028235-47031925 GCF_001194135.2 Octopus bimaculoides
ATATATATATATACATATATATATATACATGCATACAAGAAATGTGGAGAGAGAGAGAGAGAGAGAGTGAGAGAGAGAGAGTGAGAGAGAGAAAGAGATAGAGAATGATTGAGCGATTGAAAGAGAGAGTGAGAGAGAGAGAGAGAGAGAAAGAGAAAGAGAAAGAATGATGGATGTTGAATAGGTAACTTTGTATGAGTAATGATTTGAATGAGTTAGACCATCAATCTTATTTAAAACTCTTTTGCTTTTGTGTTTGATTAATTCGGCATTTATTATGAGATGAAACGGTTAAAATATGAAAGCAAAAACAGTGATGAAATAGAAGAATATGTATATATATGTATATATGCAGAGAGAGAGAGAGAGAGAGAGAGAGAGATAGAGAGAGGGAGAGAGAGAGAGATTGATAGACAGACAGATACATACATACATACATAAACACAAGCACGAATGCACGCACACACACACGCATACATACATGCAAACACATGTAAAGATCAAAATACTCGGATTGCATTAAAAATTGATTGAATGTATTTAATTATATATTTACTTATTTATATATCATGAGAAACTGTATTTGTCGCTGTTGGGCCCCAGATCAGTCCTACGATAGAAATTCTGCGAGGAAAGCCAGCTAAGCCGTAACTTTCTCTCAAAAAAGTGCATAATATCTTAATCCAATTAATCTGCTGTTCCATAGCAACGTTGGTTTTGAAAGACAATTATCTGCAATTATTTTACCTAATATGTCTATCTTTTTTTTTTTAAGAAACCAGAATGTACTAACAGAGGGATTTGACCGCTATTTCTAGCAGGTTTATCGGCATTATAATAGCTCCTTCTTTGATTGAACAAGCAGTAGAAAAGCTTAACCTTCCAGTGAGAAAATAATTTCCAGGATTCTACAGTTTCGGCGAACCATTATATATTGTTAGCCGTCTAAATAAACATTTTACTTACATATGATTGTATAATTCCACTATTTTATTGCAGTGAAATGTCAGGCCGTGTGCCTGTAGTAGAACGAAAAAAGATTCCCCGGGAAGATGTGTTGAGTGGGTATTTATTTTTCTGGTAATAGAGGGAAAATGCTTATCTAACTAATACACAGCACTTAAGAGGAATAACGAACATAGCGGCTGCCATACTTTCCTTTCATCCTTGCAGGCTCGATAATATTCTCAGTCCAGGGTTGCGAGTTGGAGGAAGAAAATCGAACCGGATTCCTTCCAGGAATTCATCTGGTTATTGGTATTTGAGCACAGACGTCGCCTTAGTTTATTTGGGTGGCAATTCGTCTTTTAGTGTACCATTGAAACCTGGTACCTCAGGTACCTTTGGTGGAGCATTCGTTACCTCAGGTACCTTTGGCGGAGCATTCGGTATCTCAGATACCTTTGGCAAGCTTTTGGTCTAGAAATTGAGTTTACTGTGCTCTCTCCTCGCCACTTGCAACGGAGACCCTGTAAAGTATCAAGGGAGTAATTTGTCTCCTGACTATATTCTCTTACTCTTTTACTTGTTTCAGTCATTTGACTATGGCCATGCTGGAGCACCACCTTTAGTCGAGCAAATCGACCCCAGGACTTAGTCTTTGTAAGCCTAGTACTTATTCTATCGGTCTCTATTGTCCAACCGCTAAGTTACGGGGACCAGCATCGGTTGTCAAGCGATGTTGGGTGGACAAAACACAGACACACATATATATACATATACGTATATACGACGGGCTTCTTTCAGCTTTCCTTTACCAAATCCACTTATAAGGCTTTGGTCGGCCCGAGGCTATAGTAGAAGACACTTGCTCAAGGTTCCACGCTGTGAGACTGAACTCGGAACCATGTGGTTGGTAGGCAAGCTACTTACCACGCAGCCACTCCTGCGCCTATAGGATAAGAAAAATGAATTCCAACGCCTGACAATGGTCATGGTATTTGAAACACAGAGGTAATCGTTCTCTTGAATCTACTGGAGAATACCGTGTGTATGTGTGTGTGTGTGTGTATGTGTGTGTGTGTGTGTGTGTATCTGTGTGTGCGCGTGCTTTTGCGTGCGTGTGTCTACTTTTATGTGTGGATTACATCAGTTTTGCGTTGAGGAGACGTACAGGCACTACAAATGATTGATTTCTTGACAAAACACTAATTACAAAATGATTCCTATAACGATTTAATTTGTATAGCACTATCCGTTTTTAATTATACCCCTTGACATGTATTGCATAATGATTAAATAATAAACATAGCGGTTAGTTGCAGTGGAATCTGACTTGGTACCACGCTTTGCTGAAATATTTTAGATGACTATGTAGGTACTGGTAAATATAGAAACTCTTCTCAGGTCTTCTAACTTTCGTGCAGCAAAACTCATGGATGCAACAGCTGGAGGAAGCGAAATTTATATCAGCTCTAGACTGGTACTCGTTTCAGCTGAGTAAAAGGACAAGAAATGAAAAGCCTTCTTTAGAGATACAACATGTCGTCCGGTCCATGAATTGAACCCACAGAACTATGACATTGAGTCTAACTCCGTAACCAGTATGCCACTTCATAATATAGCATAAATTGCGATTCAAACATATATATAAACGATAAATTATCTTAGATATCTTTCATTTATTTATAGCCAGATCACAATATTTGTTCTATACTAGATCATATATATAAAACTTACAATATATATATATATAGATAGACTTACATTGAATTTGGGGATTGATTTTGTGTTGAAGCAGACCTATGATTAAAGGTCTTCTAATCATGACAGCCCTGTCTTTTTTTATTTTTTTTTTATCAAAGACAACATTATGTGTCATCATAATTTTGAAATCAGTAAGTATAATTTGAGGTAAGTTTGGCTATTATTTTCAACAGGGCGAGCGATTGCATAAAGGGTTTTTCAGTTTAGAGTATAAGTGTCCTTGGATTTCTGATTAAACTGTTGTGTACCAGTACCATCAAATGTCTGTAAAAATCACCAATATTAAGTACGTATGGTGGAGGCAGTAGATTTCTAGGGCACCAGTGATGATCTGTGCTGGTAAACAGCAAATATAAGCAGTTCAAAGTGTCGAATAATTTAGTCCAGAGTGAGGTTCTCGATGTCTTGAGTTAGACTTTCAAAGTCCTTTCGCGAAACCGCCCTCATTCTAGCAAGTAGCAGATTGAAACAGTTCCCAATGTGGAATAATTTGGTTTGGAAATGTTTAAAGTATTGGACAGGGCTTCCAAAGGGCACTCATGAAACTTCATATTCCTTCGTATCCTTCATCATACTTTAACTTTTGATAACAGCTTGTATGTTCACTTATATTTTGCTTTAGGTTCGTGAACTGGCAGAATTAATGAGATGTCGGAAAAAATTTCTTGTGGCATTTATTACCATCCCCAATTCTAAGACAGCTGTGAAATCTTGATACTATATATCAGACATTCATTCTACTTCTTGTAATTTCTTTAAAGCAAACACGGTGTTAAAAGCGCTTTCTACTTCCATTGAATCTGCGAGGTATTTCGAACGCAAAGAAGAAGAAGAAGAAGAAGAAGAAGAAGAAGAAGAAGAAGAAGAAGAAGAAGAAGAAGAACAACAACAACAACAACAACAACAACAGCATCAGCAACAACAACAGCATTAATGATGGTGATCACCATCATCATGATCATGATGGTGATAATGATAATGAAT
>NC_068985.1:47032182-47033520 GCF_001194135.2 Octopus bimaculoides
CAGCAATTTCGAAGGGGAGAGGCCAGTCGATTATAGCACTCCCTTGTTTGCCATTTTATTTTATCGACTCCCGAATGAACGAATGGCGCAGTTGATCTCGGCACGATTCGAAATCAGAACGTAAAAAGGCCGGAACGAATACCGCAAAGCATTTGAGCCAACGCACTAAGGATTCTGTCAATCCAATTAACAACAACAACAACAACAGCAGCAATAACAACTGACGGTGGCAATGATGGTAATAATGATGATAATGACGATGAGGCTGATGGTGATGATGATGACGCTGATACTGATGACGACGACGATG
This sequence comes from Octopus bimaculoides, assembly GCF_001194135.2. Taxonomy (NCBI): domain Eukaryota; kingdom Metazoa; phylum Mollusca; class Cephalopoda; order Octopoda; family Octopodidae; genus Octopus; species Octopus bimaculoides. The sequence goes on from NC_068985.1 coordinate 47,032,493, forward strand.
ATGATGATGGTGGTGGTGGTGGTGGTGATGATGGTGGTGATGAAGATGATGATGATGATAATGATGATGATAAAGATGATGATGATAATGAAAAAGATGATGATGATGATGATGATGATGATGATGATGGTGGTGATGATGATGATGATGATGAAGATGATGATGATGTTACACAGTATTATCATGTAATCTTTCAGAGGAAATCGCCATATTCATTTGCACTTTGTTATTATCATGTATCCACGCTAATACTTCATTCGTTCCTGATGCTCAAGTGACTTCTTATTTTTCTAATTAGAACTAATGAAATGCCCTGTAATACCAATGTAATCTCATGTATGCCTCTGGCACTCCATGTCTGTTTTTCAAACGGTATGTTGCGCTTCATATAACCTACTTCTATGTTTTTTTTCATGTGGTTTTCGTTTTTAGCTTTTTCTATCTCCAAACAGCGATGTGTCGACATCAAGAAGCATGTTTTGCATAAGTTCTCTCTCTAATTTCAGTATGATAACTGCAGTGGTATTTATTTTTAAACTATCTAAATTCCGAATGGACGTCAATTGGAAATATGGTGTGATTATTTCTAATAAACGTGTTCTTGTTTTTATTTATTTGTTTTGCAATGATTATATTTTTCTCTCCAGCAAAGTATCTTTGAATTCTTATATTTTTTTGTCTATCCCTTCATTATTCCCTGATCACTAGGCAATATATCTACACTAAAAAAAAAAATAATAATAAAATAAGCGCACACCAAAGCAAACATATTTACATACACACACATACATTTAAAAAAAACACACACACACGCACGCAGCTCTTTTTACTGTACAGAATTTGAAATTCCCTTTATATTCTCTCTTGCTAGTTGGCATAAAAAATGATCAGCTGAAATTCTAAGGGCATGCTAAATTCCCTGAGCCCCAAGTTATGACAAAAGATTCAGACCCTACTCAGTTTCCACGAACTGTGACCATCGTTAATAAATTAACAGAAAAAAATTGTCTGTTTCTTTATTCACGTAT
>NC_068985.1:47033530-47034763 GCF_001194135.2 Octopus bimaculoides
TTGCATACCTTACCACTATTTCCATGTATAATCGTAGCAGCTGACGGTTTTTGCTGGTTCATAGAATGAATCTGTATTTTTTTTGTTGTCTATTTCATTCTTCTAGTCTCAGTCAATGCTTGTATGGATTTTGTCCTACTGGCTATGTGTGGTGGCAACTAACGCGATAGTCTTTTTCCATTTCTCTCATTTAGGACTGGAATATCTTACACCGTTTCAGAATGTGTCTGAATGGATCACTCTCCCCATTATTTTGTCCGTCCTATGGTCGGTTTTCTGTTTCGACTTCCGAAAAAAAGACTGCCTTCGAAAGTCAGGTATTTCTACAAGGTATATCATTCGTTGCAGTTGTGCTGGGAATACCTTGCCTTTAATTTTCGTAATCTTTGCACGTAACAAGCTTCCATCATTAGTTAATTTGTTTTGTCGTTCACGCATTTGTACGTACCATTTCCTTCTTTGTTGGAAGGTTTCGAGTGTCATTTTGTGTCTCTAGACTAATGTCCAGAATTGGCAACAATAGATAGAAAAAAAGCATCACCAGTACTATCTATTTTGAAAGTTTAACGTTGATATTTATTGTTAAAGATGCGCTTAGCTTTTGGGATATTTCTTTGCCAAGTTCTCTTGGTTTTGCCTAGTCTTTTATCTGTTTCTTTGTTTACCGAAACGCAGTTTGAGGTGTAACTGGCTAAGTATTTCTAATGATGATAACATTGTATTATGATACTGTTGAAGATGACTTGGCCGGACAACAAGGCTTCAGATTTTGGCACAAGGCCAGTAAGTTCTAAGGAGGGGTAAGTCGATTACATCGACCACAGTATTCAGTTGGTACTTATTTTATCGACCACGAAAGGATGAATAGTAAAGTCGACCACGGTGGAATTTGAACTCAGAAAGCGAAGACAGGCGATATGCTGCTAAGCATGTTTCCTGGCGTGCTAACGATTTTGCCAGCACACCGCGTTAGTTTGCGTATTATTAAGTAAAGTTGAAGGTGTCAAGCTGGCAGAATCGTTAGCACGCCGAGTAAAATGCTTAGCGACATTTCTTTCGTCTTTACGCTCTGAGTTCAAACTCCGCCGAGGTCGACTTTGTCTTTCATCCTTCCAGAGTCGATAATTTAAGTACCTGGGAAACACTGGGGTCGAATAAAAAGGATTAAGGGAAGTTCAGGTTTGGGTTAGTTTTCATGCCATGTGGAAAGAGGAACCGAACATTTTGCTACTG
>NC_068985.1:47034854-47036779 GCF_001194135.2 Octopus bimaculoides
TTCTTTCACACCATGAGTTAGTCACATAATGCCAGATTTCTTTCCTCTTCATATCATATGATTTTATCCGATTCAGACCCTACTCAGTTTCCACGAACTGTGACCATCGTTAATAAATTAACAGAAAAAAATTGTCTGTTTCTTTATTCACGTATCTTGGTACATAAATTTTCATCTCCGATATTGTCAAAGTCATTTCTTTTATCCTGAAAGATCTTTTGCTGTTCATTACTCATTAGGAAATTTTGTAAACATCCTCGTTCTAATTAATGTTTACTTTATATATTTAAGATTCCTCAATAAATATTTACCGAGTTATTCTTCTTGAAATGCTTCGTTGTCTTCCACGCAGTGTTCTCCATTTACCTTTTAATTCGTAATATTCGTAATAACCCACTTTTGTCTCCGATCTCATTGCTTGTTTATATCTGACGTCTCGATTCAAAACACTGTAGCAAATATCGGTGCTGGTTAAAGTTTCTATAGAATATTCATAGAAACAACCTTAGCAAAAATAATGTAAGAAGCACTGCTGACGCAGTACCACGTACCTATAAATCTTTAATATTTACATAACAGTCCCAGGAATGCATCTAATATGTAAATTGGTATATCCAATAACTTAACACCGCCGTATGCGGTGGCTATATGAGCAATGTGTTCGAAAGCAAGAGTGGGTTAGATGGGTACTGATGATGGGGTAACAACCCCCGAAATATGGCATATACGCACATTACCTACTTTTGTTTCTGATCTCATTGCTTGTTTACATCTGACGTCTCGATACGAAACGTTGTAGCAAAAATCAGTGCTGGCTATAGTAGAAACAACCTTGACAATAATGTGTTGATATAGTACAAAGATTCCATACACTTCATTTACTGCATGCATATGAACTTGTGTATTTCAAGAAGAAACACTTGACACCATTTTATGAGAAGAATCTGAAAGGTATAAAGGTAGAATTATTACAATCGGACTTATCAATGTTTGATTTTAAGTAGTTAAGAGCTGTAAACTTCGACGAGTAAAAGAAATATCTTTGACAATATTTGTAAGGCGGAGCGCTGGCAGAACCGTTAATGAGCCGGCCAAAACACCGGCATTTCGTCCGTTTTTATGGTCAGTGCTCAAATTCCGTCGACGATGACTTTGCTTTCATCCTCTCCGGGTCGATAAAATAAGTACCAGTTTAGCACCCTTTAACTCTTTCCCCAAAATTACTGATCTTGAGTCAATATTTGAAATCGATGTTAAATATTTTAAAAATATATCTAAAGTAGAGCACACACACACGCACATATGCACATATGTACACATATGTATGTGAGTATACATATATGTATATATATATATATATATATATATACATATGGATGCACATACATATGTAAGCAACAAATATACACCCATCGATATACACCCATCGATACACACACACATCTATAGACATATACACGTGTATTATATATGTATGTGTGTGCGTGTATGTATACATAGGCTCTCGTACACACATGTGGATCACACATGTTAAAACTTGATTCTAACTCACGTTTTAATAGCATTATGTGAAATCATTTTAACTTAATCATCATATTCTATATAAAGTTGACAGTAAAACTATCGCATATTGCTAAACCTTTTACGTTTCTCAACGCCTATCATGCACATTTTTAATTTTAACTATTCTTCCTTTGATTTAGTAGTAGCTGATCGCTGTTAGTTCGTCAAGCTGATCAATGTTACAGGTTTTACATCGCCTTCTTTTATTACATTACAGGTAATTTGAGTGTCTCATTATCTTTAAGGCAGAGATTGCTGATAATAAAATACACCTTGTCAGATTCTACAACTCGCTTATTAATCAAATATTAGGGTAGATTAGATACGTTTATATATATATATATATATATATATATATATAT
>NC_068985.1:47036805-47037835 GCF_001194135.2 Octopus bimaculoides
TATATATTATACAATGTATTATACAATTATACATACATCGCACACACAACTGCTCACTGTCACGCAATATTAACTCTCTCTCTCTCTCTCTCTTCCTCTCTCTCTCTCTCTCTCTCTTCCTCTCTCTCTCTCTCTTCCTCTCTCTCTCTCTCTTCCTCTTCCTCTCTCTCTCTCTCTCTTCCCCTCTCTCTCTCTTCCTCTCTCTCTCTTCCTCTCTTTCTCTCTCTCTCTCTCTCTCTCTCTTCCCCTCTCTCTCTTACTCACACACAAACACACAACCGCGCGTGCGCACAAATTTTATCTCCGATTTCACACATTTGACTTCAATTAGTTCTACACGATTATATCGGTTCTGGTACATACTGTCCTACTTATTTTATTAACCTTTTCAGGAAGAGGTTAGCAAAGTCCATTTGAGAAGTGAAGACGCCAACAGTAGCCAAACAGAAAAACAGTGGTTATTTTGTGTTATTTTGGTCAAAGCACCTGTCCACACGATGTTGTATTTGTGCTTATACATGTACAGACACCATACACACGTATGCATGCCCGCGCGTTCACACACACACAGGCACACACATACGCACACACACACACACTCACACATAAATACATATATATGCATGCATATCATTTCTCCCAAAGCATCAACATACCTCTTAACCTTTTCTTTCTTTCGGCTGACAATCGAATGTGCACAACTTTTTTTTATGTTAATCTCTTTTTTCTGCTGACATTTCGCCAACTTCCCGTAAATAGTTGCTTACCTGTTGTAACCTCTCATGTTGTCCAAATGTCCTTCTCTTACTCACCGCATTCCATTTGAGCTAGCTTACCTCCCCTCAACTATAGTATATATATATATATATATATATATATATATGTATATACTAGCAGAAATACCCGGCGTTGCCCGGGTTAAAGAGAATAATGAAATCTAAAAACGCCGTCTAGACTACGCAGCATCTTTATATATAGAGATGTATATACACACACGCACCCAAACACACGAATATATATGTATATCAAT
>NC_068985.1:47041385-47042152 GCF_001194135.2 Octopus bimaculoides
ATATATATATATATATATATATATATATATATACATTGCGGTTCGGCAAAGTGATCGATAGAATAAGTTCTAAGCTTTAAAGAAAGTAAGTCTTGAGATCGATCTATTAAACTAAATTACTTCAAGGTGGTGCTTCAGCGTGGCTGCTGTCAAATGATTGAAACAAGTATAAGAAATAAAAGAAATACCCTTGTATATATCATATAAAAAGACATTGAATAATTAAATGTACTATTTCACTTTTCTCGGGTCATCCTTGTCATTATTTGCAAGAATAAAACAGCGTCTTTCGTCAAAAATGACATGCAAGAGGCAATATTTATATAAGATTATATGAATGACAAGTACAAAAACTCTGACATTTCAGGTCCAACGGCATAAATACGAAAACAAGAATTTTCTACTGAGCGTTTCTACATTGCAAATTACAGTTTCATGTGACCTTTTCAGAGATTAGCGTCTTGAAAAAACTGAAGTAGTGAAATATTCAGTCAATGGCATTTCATCAGTGTGTCTAGCATAGTTGTATATTCTGTATGTACTAAACTGTGTCGTTAATAAACTTTCCTTTTCCCAGCTGCAAGTGGTTTACAATCGCTGAACCTGAAGAACTTCCAAGGAAACGCTTCTTTCATTTCATTTTAAATCATATTATACTTTATAGTATGTATGTATGTGTGTATGTATGTATGTATGTGTATGTATATATGTATGTGTGTGTGTGTGTATATATGTATGTGTGTGTGTATATATGTATGTGTGTGTGT
>NC_068985.1:47042567-47044179 GCF_001194135.2 Octopus bimaculoides
ATATATATATATATATACACGTATACAAACATACATATAAGCAAATCAAAAATAAAAACGAAAACAACGAAAGTCAAACGGACGTGCACAGTGAATGTATTAAGTTGACGCTTAGTTTAAGATGGAAAAAAGAGTGGAAGGTGACCTTTCGGGCATGGCTCTTCGTCATTAAGAGGAAAGGGGAACGGACCGGCGAGAAGGAAAAGAATATTTCGAGAAAATCTCGTGTGTGGTGTGTTTGCATGACTGAAACGACCGGAAATCACACACACACAGACACAGACAGACACACACACACACGGGCGTGCACACAAGCATATACATACATATATTTATTTATTTATGTGTTTCAGCCAAGTCGCTGCGGTCATGCTGGTGCACAAGAAATTAAATAGAAACACAAGAGGAAAGAACAAAAAATTGACACACACAACGTGGACATGCTGTTTCCTCGTTAGCTATCGTCCCCCACCCGGCCCAAAAAATCATTACAATTTTAAACCTGTAACGATAATATTGTTCATTTTTGGTGACGTCAATAGCGATACGTGAGTCTTGATGACACTGATGAAAACAAATACGTATACAACACAAGTTTCCGCCTACCTTATCCACTGACAAGGCTTTGGTCGACCTGAAGCTTTAGTAAAAGACACTCGCTCAAAATGCCATGCAATGGGACTGAAACTGGGACCATGTGGTTGGGAAGGAAGCAGCTCACAACAGAGCCCGCCTGCAGATATATATATATATATATATGTATGTATGTATGTATGTATGTATGTATGTATGTATGTATGTATGTACATGCGTGTGTGTGTGTGTGTGTGTGTGTGTGTGTGTGTGTGTGTGTGTACAGAAAGGTAGGTAGATCTATGCTTTTATTATACACGCTCCCAATACGGGTGTCTTTGCGCAGCCCATGTCTGTATTAGAGTTCTTTGTTGTTTGATCTATAATTCGAACTTAAACTGATATTAGTAACGTTGTAGCCGAAAGCTGACGTCCAGTGAGCAAACAGTTCAGTGTATTTCAAAAGGCAGCCTCAATCCTTCCGAGATAGACTTACTGCACTATTACAGTTAGAGCGTCGGCTAATTCGCATAGAACGCCATTAAGATAAATCACGTGCAGGTGTCCAAGCGAATGCTGAGAATCTACTCGATGTCCAGTGATAGACAATGGCAAAGTCAGCTATATAATTGCTCGCGAGAATATAATGTTGACAGAGACCATAATGAATTGCTAGCGAAAAGTTGTTCCGGTTTTATTAGGCTCCAACTAAATGGATTGAAATGAAAGTCAACAAGGTTTCTATATATGGAAAGCTGGTGTATTCATTTAGCCAAGCACATTAATCTGTATTGATGGTTGATTATTGAATGTTCATATTTCCTTCACACACACACACACACACAAACACAGACACACGCACATATATATATATGTGTGTGTGTGTGTGTGTGTGTGATATATGAGTGTGTTTGTGTAGATTTCTTTTATGTTTTAATGTTATTATATCTCCAAATAAAATTATATTTTTTTTAGGTATACTGAATGAAATTGTGAAAGTCGGTATATATATATTTGCTTATATATATATATATATATA
>NC_068985.1:47044546-47045247 GCF_001194135.2 Octopus bimaculoides
GAACCTGTGTCCTTTATAACCTTCGAACAGGGGAGGTCAGCAGTGTCCCCCTGCTGCTGGCTTGGCATCTGCAGACTAGACTAGTTTCAGGGTGTTGCCCCTTGTCAATGCAGAGTAGCCAAGCCTTAGCCAGGCGGCGCTGCTGACTATCTGCTCGAAGGTTATTTATCTAATTTCAGTGGAATCTATCCACTGGTTTTCAGAAATAGAGTTATTAATATTTCTAAGTCTCTCTAAAGGAGACTACGGCAGCGGTACTGGAAATTAATAGTTATCGCCAAGCCAACATGGCAGTCCCAAAATTAGGACGAAAGCTGCCGTGAATTAGCTATATATATATAGATATATATATATAAAATAATGTCTTAAAAATGGCGTAAAAAATAAAAATAAACGCAAGACATACTCTGAGAATGACGGAAAGGATAGTGTAAAATATCATTAACATGTTTAGTAACAGTAATAACTATGAAGAACAATGTTACATACACGCATATACATACATACATACATACATATACATATATGCATACACACACATGCACACACATATGGACGCGTGTATATATATATATATATAAATATATATATAAATATATATATATATATATATATATATATATGCATATATATAAATATATACATATCTGTCTATCAATTTATCTATCAATGTACATATATATAATGTATATATATATATA
>NC_068985.1:47045838-47047337 GCF_001194135.2 Octopus bimaculoides
TATATTTGTATGTATGTGTGTGTATACACACACACACACACACACACACACACATATATATATATATATATATATACGTATATATGTATGTTTGTATCCATACATACATATTATGGGCATACACATCAAGGCATGCTTTCAATAAGCGTAGATATTTGCCATGTAAACGTGTGAATAGATGCGTTAAGACTCTTTCTCTCTCTCGACAATTCGCGTGACTACAATTACATGCCTTAATAACTGTAGGGTTTTATTGCCAAATATAACAAACTACGATGATGGTATTATTGAATTATTTAGCAAAGTCACTGATGAATTTCAGTTTCATTTCCTTCTAGTTGATATTAATTATATTTCGACATTGTCCAAGATACTGACGCTCATTTACAGTCCTGCATTGATTGAACTATAGAAACGTATCATAAATTATATATTAAATATCAGAATATATTTTTAAATAGATTGTTAGATACTAGTAAACATCGTAAAGTAAGAGATAAATTCTTAGCGGATCGAATCACTATGAGTTTCTTTTATTGTCGTTTGGAACTAGTTTACATCAGTAACGTCAGTGAGATTGACAGAATCGTCATAAAATACTCATCTCTTACTAATCCTAAAATATTGAGCTGAGTTGAAAGCAATAACGGTTTTAATTAGATTGATCATATAATATGAGAGCCAAGATTTATGCGTTTTCAGTCTGTATAATCCTCATGTTAGGTCATACATTTATAGGATTAGAAACACATTATAGTGTCTAAGCGCTTTGCAAATCTGTCACATGGAACTCAATTTGAGATTAGATGCATATCTCTTTAACTTACTAACTATGCCGGTCATTTGAGAGACTCTTTGCTATACATGTATCCATGTTATAACAAGAGCCGGAGGTTATAATAGAGGTCTCGTTTGTACAGAATGGAAGAGAGAATAGCACACTATTTTCACCTGGTCTGCCGGCTTAACATGTGTGTCTAACCCAGCGGCTCCCATTGTGCAGCATACACCCCACCGGTTTGGCCTATGCAGAAGTTGGGGGCGTATGCAGAACGTTTTCTTTGAAGTGATTCACTTTGTTTTCTTAGTCAATAAGGTACTTTTTGTACTCTGTACATAATAAAATAGTTACCTATAGATTCTTTTGTAGTATATATTACTCTTTACTCTTTTTACTCTTTTACTTGTTTCAGTCATTTGACTGCGGCGATGCTGGAACACCGCCTTTAGTCGAGCAAATCGACCCCAGGACTTATTCTTTGTAAGCTTAGCACTTATTCTATCGGCTCTTTTGCCGAACCGCTAAGTTACGGGGACGTAAACACACCAGCATCGGTTGTCAAGCGATATTGGGGGGACAAACACAGACACACAAACATACAGACACACACACACATATATATATATATATATATATACATATATACGACGGGCTTCTTTCAGTTTCCGTCTACCAAATCCACTCACAAGGCTTTGGTCGGCCCGAGGCTATAGTAGAA
>NC_068985.1:47048548-47050186 GCF_001194135.2 Octopus bimaculoides
GACACTTATTTCAAGGAAAATTGATTTAGTACTAACAGAAAAAAATAACACCAATAATAATAATAATAATAATAATAATAATAATAATAATAATAATAATAATAATAATAATAATAATAATAATGGCTGATGATATGTACACCTCTGATCACGAGCAGAGGTAGTGGGGGAACATCATAGCCATGAGTTGAGAGGAATCTTCTGGAGTTTAGATAATTCACCTTTGGAAACACAGGTGTTTCGTTCAATGTCCTTAAACGACCCTTATTCAGGGATATTTTGAACGGGATGGGCTTCTCGAAAATTCTAACTGGGCTCTACCTGCAAGGTCATGCGCTGTTTATCTTGATATGAAATCACGCACATATGGTTGAGGTGCATGTAAGTGCCTGGTGTACCCTTATCAGCCAGGTATTCATGATGGGTATACTGGGTTTCGTACATTTTGCCTCAGTGTCACTTTGATGGCATGCACTGCTCTCTCACTCAATACTAATAATAATAATAAACACCAGGACTTACGAATGTATATAACATACAGAAAATAGCACTTCTAGTCACCGCGCACATCCTACGTAAAGCACTTTCAATACAGAGAAAATAAGAGCACAAGAATCAACTGCACATACCCAAGGCACACAGAACTGCGGTCGGTAGTGCAATGAAAGCATGTGATAAAAATAAAACTACTGAATAATAATAATTATAATAATAAAATTAAATTAACCTGTTAAGTCCTCTGAGATTTCCCAATCCAATTGGACCAGGTGCTTGAGTGTAACAAATTGCACGTAGTGGTGGACAAGGTGACTTATATGTACTCTATAATGGATGTTGTGTGCCTATTTGAGCCACAAATAAACAAGGAAGGCGATAAAATGGACATATATAAGCCCCTTAAATATGAGATAGCTCGACTGTAGAAAACGAAGAAGGTGAAGGAAGAGTCAATCATTGTTGCATCCTTGGGACAATATCAGAAAATACCAAGAGGAATATTAAAGAAATGGGAATAGAATGCCCAGTAGAACTGATTCAAAATGTTTTCCACCTTGTTGGTACGGTCAGAATCACCAGGAAAGTATTAGATAGTTGAAAAGAATAGATGTCATGGTACAATGGGCTGCAAGTAGCAAGCCCGTTATGCATGCAAAACTCAAGGATTCCAAAGCAACAAATGTAGAATGTGTGGTGAGAGGTGTGAAACGGCATGGCACATTGTTGGGGAATGCTCGGAATTAGCACAACTTTATTACAAAAGACGATATGAAAATGTAGCAAGACTGATCCATTGGGTACTCTGTGAAAGTTACGGCCAACAAAGAGCAAAAACATGGTTTGACCAAATCCCTGAAGGAGTTACTGAGAATAAAGACTGCGAAATCTTGTGGGATGCAATGATACAGAATCACCATCCTATCAGATATCGGAAACTTGACATTGTTGTGGTAAAAATGAAAAAAAAAAACTTGCATGATACTCGACGTAGCATTTCCCGCTGACTACAGGATCAAAGAAAAAGAAGAAGAAAAGATGAACTACTATGACGATTTGAAATAGGAAATACGCAGGTTGAAGGCAATGAAGAGAGAGAGAGAGAGAGAGAGAGAGAGAGAGAGAGAGAGAGAGAGAGAGAGA
>NC_068985.1:47050196-47059443 GCF_001194135.2 Octopus bimaculoides
GAGAGAGAGAGAGAGAAAGAGAGAGAGAGAGAGAGAGAGAGAGAGAGATAAAGAGAGAGATTCCAATGCATACCCGGGTAAGATTAGACATTAGCGTTATATCTACAAATATGGATGCTTCTGTAGCTGATTCGATCTTCAGCGATGGAGATTTGAAGCTGACAGTGTATCAGGTTATCGATTCCTCCATTGCGATATAGTGAATGTGAAGCAGACTCCTTAAGAGTTATCTGAAACTAGGTGCCAAAAGTCAACATTAGGATCACGTTTCAATATTAATTATATAAAGCCATAGAAAAAAAAAATCATACTTTCCAGCTAGGATTCCTATAATTATATTCACAATCTGACTCAGTTAAATATATAGTTAGAAATATGTGCACTCGTGTAGTGTACGCTGACTATACAAATATCCATACACATACATATGCAAGTATAGGTATTGTACGCAACATACAAAGTTAAAGTCATTTGATAAGTTTACATAATATACGTGTGAATACTACTAAACGAAAGCAGAAAGGTGGAACACCATTGACAGAAATATAGTTAAATATGAAACCATACTCAAGTACAGACGCAATATTAAAAGCAACATTTGCACTCACATAATCATACATACGTGTACACACTAATAGTACAATGTATTAGTCATGGATGTGTATGTATATATGCATTTATAAATATATGTATATATCTATACATGGTTGCATACACACACACACACACACACACACACACACACACACATATGCACGCACATAATTTATGTACGTTCTATGCACAGGGTTTGTTTAATTTGATATCCGATATTATAACATATAATAATTGTATAATGTATATAAACACCGCACTACACATACGTGCATAGAAACATAAATACATACACACATACATACATACATACGTACATACATACATACATACATACATGCATACATACATAAATAGAAATATGTTCATGTGGATGTATAATATTATACATATACGTATATATAAATACACGATTGTGTGTGTATGTACGCTTGCGTGCGTATGAACATATTTGTGTATGCACGTTATGCGTGTGTGTGTGTTTGAATGAATGCGCTGAATGATATGTGTTAATGTGTGTACAGATGTAGAGGAAAACCATTCTGTATTTCCTAAACGTTATAATTACAATTTAACGTAAAAACTTTGCTATTTTACAGGTGTTGACTTTTGTGTATAATTGAATCCGAAATCCGCGTTTCAATGAAATATAAACTATGCAACAATTTACCATATATGGTAAATTATTTAGTAGATGTTTTTTTTTTATTAATTTCATAACATTTATATAAATATTTTTCTTTGTCTATTTATTTATTCATTTTTCATCGATTTATTGTTCGAAAGGGTTTTGAAACTATTCGTTCTAATTACATTATGAAATGGATTTATCGTTTTGTTCTACGTATATATGCATATTTCTACGTACACAAAATGCACACATACACGCGCATACATGAGCTCATACACACACACACACACACACACACACACACACACACACACACACACACACACACACACACACACACACACACACTCACATACACACAAAGACATATACATATACGTATATTCATATATACATATACATTTATCTCTCTCTCTCCCTATTTCTCTCTCCCTATTTCTCTCACCCTCTTTCTTTCTCTATATTTCTCTCTCTTGCCAGAACTTCATATAACAGACAGAAGCAGATGTCAGAACATCAATGCAACAGAGAATCTACTGGTAATATGCCCTACGTAAAACTATGTTTCTCTCTACAACTCACAGTTTAGGGAAGACTAGTTAATGGGCTACAGCATCGGCGTAAAAGCAAAAATAAGAAGAAAAAAAAACCAATGTGCATGAATGCACCATCTTATACAGAAGATATGTGGTAACAGAAACCAGAGAAATACATTATCCAATACCAAATAGCCAGCCTGTTATATACGACCTGCAATATCTCTTAAAAGCAAATAAGAGGACAAACGAAATTCCACCATTTCATTTTTTATTGCAAATCAAACAAGCAGTAAGGGATAAAAAGACCGAAGCTACAGCTAAAAAAGATACTACAGAGGAAATAATTATGGACCAGCCCAGGGCTCATAAAAACGTATTAATGATTGAAAGAGTTAATGTAACTGATAGGCAAAGTGAAATACTCTCTGGACCAACCATAAACACTAAGGTAGACGAAAACCAAATAGATGAAGAAAGTCACACAGAAACTGACCCAACAGAACTACATGATCTAAAAAATCAAACCATGATTGAATGGCTGAAAATTAAAGAAACCAGCATGAATGAACGCGATACTTTCCCCAAAATTCGCAATTCTAATCAAAACCGGAAAATAATTGGTAAAATCCGCTTTGCACTTAAGGATATAATTTCAGCTAATGATGTTGATATTACAGATCTCAACCACCTGTACTATGCATCCGCGAAAATCTCGATGATCCTATATGGTGAAAGGATTAGAAAACGACATTCCCACAAAAAGCCTTCTTGGCAAGAGCGTATTCAACATCAAATTAAGCTACTGACATAGAATGTGTGAAAAACCTTAAGTTTGACTTGACTATCAAACCTGCAAAAACCCGGAAATTAAAGAAAAGATATAATATGAAAACCATACTTGACAGTGATGCCACCATAGAAACCATCAAGCAAAAGGTATGTGCTAAAGCTGCCCGCATAGCAAGGCCTTTATATGACCTCACAGACTAGTGAGAGGGCAGAAGGTGTCATTAAATTTGAGAACAAGCATTTTTTTAATTGCAAACCATTGTCGGTGATACTTGTGACAATTTGCCACAGATATTACGTCGGGTCTGTTTGAAAGAGATTTCTCACAAAAGTTGAATTCCGAATCAGCCCAGAAATGGAAAAAATAAGAACTTCTATTGTAATATAAATTGCTTAGGCAGATCTTATAGAGCAGAAAATATCGAGTCCCATGAGGTTAAATCTGAGGAACATTGAAAAATCTTAATGGGAAGTGAAACATTTAAGTTAAGAATGACCCAACATATAAGGTGTAAGAAAAGGTTATCACATGATTTTTGAATAAAATTGTCATAATCAATAATGAAGAATTACATAGAGAGCTTGCTAAAACTCAACTCAGTAAACCAATTGGCAGCATTAGCTTCGTATGTCACCTAAAAAAAATTCAAAATAACCTAAAATTACAGCTTTAATTGTCCCCTACTTATTGAATGCGCGCATTTATTTGATATATTTCATAAAGGAAGATAGTGACTGTGACTCTTTATATGACCTCACAGACTAGTGAGAGGGCAGAAGGAGTCCTTGAGTTTGAAATCTAGCATAAAATGAACAGAAGACATTTGTCTAGAGACGTACAGGAGGACTGAACATGAAACCAGGTGTTTGCAAAGTGAACTTCATAATCAGAAAAACATGCCTTCGCCAATGCTAATGATAATATGAATATTATCATTATCCACATTATCATTAGTATTACCGTTGTGGTGTAAGATTGATCGTAGAGGTTCATTGCATAAAGATGGCGTCCGACTAAAATTATTATCATACATTTCATGAGCAAAAAGCCTATGGTTGTAAGCTTACAACGGTCCAATCACTGGTTCACTGCGTTCTTGACAAGATTGTCCAGGAAATATCTGTGCAATTCGAGCGGAACAAATAGCAGGAAAGTTATTAATATTATTTTTCTCGCTCACTGCAACATATCGGTTTTCCAACCGATGTAAACATTTTTCACCGGCACACATCGGTGAAATAAATAAATAATTAAACAAATAAATATATATGTGTGTGTGCGTATCACTCTCTCTTTTCTTCTCTATCTTTCTCTTTTTCTCTCTCTCACTCTCTCTTTATATATACATACATTCATATATATATATATACACACACACACATATATATATGTGTGTATGTATGTATGTATGTATGTATGTATATAAATTTATTGAAACAAAAAAAGGCTTTACAAACCGTTATGCGTAGCCAGACAGTTGTGGGTATGTATTTTCTCCATCTTATTTTTATACCTATTTGTCGACATGTAGGTACGTTTGTATGTATGTATGTATCTTAGTATGTATGTATGTATGTATGTATGTATGTGTGTATGTATGTATGTATGCATGTATGTATGCATGTATGCATGCATGTATGTATGTATGCATGTATGTATGCATGTATGTATGTATGTATGTATGTGTGTGTGTGTATGTATGTATGTATGCATGTATGGATGGATGAATGGATGGATGGATGGATGGATATGTGCAGATTTGTACTTTTGCTTTATGTATGTATCCTCATGCATATAGTTGCATATCAAGACATGCTAAAATATATTAAAATGACAAACTTCTGATTTTTACAGTTACAGTGATGCATTGGATCTGTAGTCTTCGAATTAGCTTTCTCATTTCTGATTTTGAGAACCCTAATTGCTCAAGATTGGTATTTAAGCAGTATGTTACACATCTGAGGACCCCAATAATTACAGGTATAAATTGAACTTGTAATCTGGATAACGTAACTGCAGTTTTTTCAATAGTTCAGCGTATGTATTCTCTTTTTCACAGATATTCAGCTTTATGTTAATATCCGCTGAGAAGCTAACTTCCACAACTGTACACAGTTTCTCTTCTCTATCATACATCATTCTCTCAGATCTGTTGTTCTTATATTTTATTAAGGTCTTCGCCAGTACTTCTTTTTATTATGAGTGGGTATGGCTTCTACCGTATTGTGGGTTGTTACTTCTTTGTCCTCGAGATTATCCTTCCGACGGATTTCATTATAGAGTGTCCTAGCTACAACGTCATGTCTCATCGCTAGATAATACTCTGATGACATTTTCGGACAACTGCTTATGACGTGGGTGATATCTCCAGTGTTAACCCCACAAAGTCCGCATCGGTTATCACACTTTACTGCTTTTCCTGCATCTTTATCCATTTTGTGCACCAGGTACTTGGTTGATATTTCCTGTTCCTGGATTGCAAACGCATACCCTTCAAAGTAGGAGGGAGTATTCTGGCTATTGGTCCAAGATAAACTGCTTTGATTGATTGATGTTATTATCATCACAGAGCTTTCTTCTAACATATCCATGCATAGTCTTCTGCTCAAATAGGCTCGTCCTTTCATATGAAGATACCTTGCTGTAGAGTCGTGCGAATAATTTGGGTATGTATTCTAGGTTATCAGAAAAACGAATGTTGCTCAAGGAGCTGCCGTCCAAGTCTTATGATGTTATCAGCCTCATGTATGCGAATTTGATCAAGGGCTGCACGTCAACATTTGATGTTTAAAAGATGCTGCCGAAGGCATATGATGCAACATTCAAATGCATTTAGGATCTTTGTTAATCTTCTGCCACCTTGTTACGTCACTATTTATGTGGAAATTATGTGTGCTTGTTAGTATTTTTCGGGTTTTTACATCAATGGCTCGGATCTCATCAAGCATCCAATCAAGCAGCCCAATTGTTGGTATGAGTACTGCAAACACATTGTGGGCCACTGTTTTATTGAATACAGAGAGTTCTGCAGTTCAAATTTTCTGTATTCGGCTGTAATATTCTTTAGCGCCACGTGTTTTGTTACAGGTACTCTTGTAAGATATATTTTCATCTACTCCTAGACACCTGTAATATTCTTCGTCAAATACAGGGAAACCAGTCGAATCATTGACTGGTTTATGTATGTATGTATGTATGTATGTCTGTATGTATGTATGTATGTATCAAAATTATTAATCACCTTCAGTAAACCTCGGCGTTGCCAAAGCTTATGAATAACTAAAATATTAACATAATTTCACTATATCTTTGGATAATTTTCTTTTGAATGATGCTGAGGATCTTTAGGTAGTCCAGGTAACTTTAGTTGGTCTAAGAATCGTTCGTTGGTTCAAGATTGTTGATTCCACTCTCTCAGAATTGTTTCTTGCAAGTAATTCAGCAGACATTTCAAGCTGAGCTTCACAAATAAAAGGCGCAGGTGTGGTTGTGTAGTAAGAAGCTTGTATGTATGCATGCATGTGTGCATGTATGTATGTATGTATGTATGTATGTATCTATGCATGTATATATGTATGTATGTATGTATGTATGTATGTATCTATGCATGTATATATGTATGTATGTATGTATGTATGTATGTATGTATCTATGCATGTATATATGTATGTATGTATGTATGCATGCATGCATATTTATATATGTGTATGCATGTTTTTATGTATATATGTATGATACACACACACGTATATAATACGTATATATATATATATATATATATATATATATATATATATATATATATATATATATATATATATATATATATATTACACTGCTATGGTCCATTTGAAGCATTTTGTAACAGAAGTAAACTTACTGACATTGATGTAGAAAACCAGAACATTAGAAGTTGGTGATGCAAGACAGAATGTAGAAGTGAAACAATTCAAATGTGGTTCATGCATATATATTTTATTTCTCTATGTTGGTGCTATACTCCAGTACAAGAAAAAATAGATGTAACAACCTGAATTGTTTTGCACACATAGTCATTTTTGCCTTCGTCGTCCATTTTTCTTGATAAGGGAATTTTAACTCCGAAATGTCGAAAAATAAGTTATGTATGTAAAAAGCTTTTTGTTTTATTTACCCTCGTTTATTTCAAGTTTGATTAATAGTGGCTTTTAGTTTTCACTAAAACAATTTTAACAATTTTTGGTTCTCGCACACATACATACACATTCACATATGCACGTACTTCCATGTTTACGTACATGTTTACACACACATACATGCATGCACACCTATATACATACACGTTCTCGCTCATATCTTCACGTATACTTACGCTCATATACCTATATTGTAAGAGATATTGCAAAAGAATGACTCTTTTAAAAATTATTTTACTACTTCAGTTCCATTATGTTTAAATGTAATTATCTAGTATCTATTTAAGTAACTAATATTAATTTTCTGATCAGATTTTCTGAAAGAGCATCGCTGATGGGATAGAATGAATGGGACAGCAGAGTGAGACAAAGAAGAGAGAGAGAGAGAGAAAGAGAGAGAGAGAGAGAGAGAGAGAGAGAGAGAGCAAATGTTAGCTATTATTACTATAACACTAAAAATGTTTGTTGTTTAGCCCTAGGTCGGTCTAGATGGAACAGATTCGAGCGAAAATATACCAACTGTGATCTATCATCCCGTCTTTACTTCTCATACGCGATATCTAACATTGCATCATTCAGTGCCTCCTTCATCCTTTAACACAAACAGGTGTAGTTTGAGAAAACTTTACTGCTGTCTCAACCACAGTCTGCCGACAATATAAAGACTCTCTCAATGGCTCAAAAGCTGAAAGTTTATTATCAGAAGAAATCAGTATTCAAAGTTGTAATATCTTATAATTTATTTGTTCTAGCCATTGGACAGCGGCCATACTGGCGCACTGCCTTGAAAATATTAGACGAACAAATGGATTGCTTCTGTCTTTAGGCTTCATGTTCGGGTTATCTTTATTTCCAGATCTTTGTATTTTGAGAGTGTCTCCGTTTCTTTTAGCGATGATATTATTATTATTATTGTTATTATTATTATTATTATTATTATTATTATTATTATTATTATTATTATTATTATTATAATACTTGATTTTTTTTTCCATTTGTACATGAAGGTGTGGGGTAAAACAGGAATGCGTGCTTGCTCCTACCCTGTTCAACATCTACTACGCTGTCATGCTGAAGTATGCATTTGGTACGCAAAACGACGGCGTTTGCCTCTACACAAGGTCGGTCGGTCGGTAAACTATTTCATCTGTCAAGGCTCAATGCGAAGACCAAAATCCGCAGAATTTACGTCCGGGAAATGCATGCTGTCTATCGACGAAGCGGCTCTAATAGTTCATTCAGAACTGCAACCGCAAACAACGATGAACGATCTCAACCGGGCGTGCTGTGCCTTCAACTTAACAATCAGCCAACAGAAGACCAAGGTAATGGGCCACGGAGTCTCGGATCCACCCATCGTTACCATCGATAAACACTCACTCGATGTGGTCCGTGAGTTTACGTACCTTGGCTCAACAATTGTTGTTGTTGTTGTTGTTGTTATTTTTATTATCATTATTATCATTATTATTATTATTATTATTATTATTATTACTATTTCCTTTTCATCTGCGTGTTTTTTACAATCACTTGCCAAAAGAGGGACCAACTTAGCATTTCCCATTGACCAGAAATGTTTTATCTCCCATGCTAATAGTTAATATCTCTCATTCTTCTTGAATTCTTTTTAACAAACCTTATTGTCGGTTGGACAAGCCACATCTAAAAACAGCACTCATTTTGGTCACTTTATTAATCACCATTATATCTGGTTTGCAGTGTTTGCAGTGTTTTGCTTCATTGTACCATAAAGTTCCATTGGCGGAATCCACGTTTAATAAGGTGCAGCAGGCGGTATTCATTTGTCTTATGGCTATGACGAAGTTTTCGAAGTTTTCTACACTTTATAAGGTGAGCGATGCTGGAAACGGTATGCTTACCATACTATAGACCAGTAGTGGAAGAAGGGATTTGGATTTGGGCCTGGAAAGAACTCTAAATGCTAATGAGGGGAGTTTTTCTTCGGCTCTTCTTGAGCATTTTCAAATGCGATGTTATGAACAAGAGCCAAAGCTCTTTGACCTGGCAGCAATGAAACTGGCTTTTGCTCAGCGCTTTTGTATCGTTTGTTTATGGGTTTATGTTAAACATCTGTTGTCACACTGTTTCTTGTAGGTTTAGCAAACTTATAGTGAATTCCTTGTTCTGAAGCCATGTTTGGTGGTGCTGATTGATGAGTGACGTAAAGTGCGTGATAACGAAACGTTCGTGCCGTTTGCGAAAACCAACCACATGCGTGATGTATGTATGTATGTATGTATGTATGTATGTATGTATGTATGTATCTCTTTCTCTGAGTCTATGTGTGAATATATATATATATCCACACACAAACAGGCACATATATATATATATATATGCGTATGCAAATATACCCGTGTATCTATAGATATGTGTTCATGTATATATAGACATACATGTATTTATAAATTATATATGTGTGTGTATGTGTGTATGTATATATATATATATATATATATATATATACACATATATATTCACACACACGCATGTATAT
>NC_068985.1:47059728-47061318 GCF_001194135.2 Octopus bimaculoides
TATATATATATATATATATATTTATATATTTGTATATGTATACTGCATATATATAGATAGATATATATATATAGATATATATAAACACACACACATGTGTATGTACATGCGTGTGTACGTGTAGAAGCTTGTGTGCGTTTGTGTATTTCATATCATCGGCAGCTCCCTGTTGCGTGTCGTCTTTCTTCACGAAATTACTAATTGGTTTATTCCTTCAAATGTGTGGTTGCTTTTATTTAAGTAATCTCGTATGCGCTAAACTAAACAGGCATAGCCAAAGAAATCACATACACAGACATGCACGCACACATGTGTACGCATGTATGTTTATTATATTATTGTTATATATTATATATCAGTGCTGATATTCATACATATTGCAAATACATATATATATATATATACGTGTATGTGTGTGTGTGTGTGTGTGTGTGTGTGTGTGTGTGTGTGTTTGTGTGTGTGTGTATACACATGTATATGTATGGTGATACTTGAAATGTGATTGACTCAAGGCTTCTTTCATGAAATGTTAATTTGATACTGGACACAAGAAATGAATATAACGCAACTCCTAAGATCTCACGCGTACACTCACAAATTATACATGCACACACCCACATTAGATTGCCTTCGTGCATATACACAAAAACACACTTAACGACGTATGTATCTGGTTAATGAGAGACGGAGGATGGAAAACACATAAGTTTTATTATGCACTACAATTGTTTCAACATGTCTAGTGTAGGTCCCTCACGGGTGGGATACTTAACAACTGGTTCAAAAGCATCCGACGATGCAGATGTGATAAACAGATACAATTCGTTAAAATAATGGTTCCACAATATATCTTCTCAGGTCTTGTGAAGAAAAGCAGTAAATTAAAGGATATAACATTTATACATCCATATCTATTAACGGATATATTTAATACTTTTTTAGTTGCATTGCGTGCTGGTTTCTTTATTACATCTGTTATTTTATTATTGATCTTCTATTTAAATGAAACAATATCATTTAATTGGCTGATTTTCCTCACAAGAACTGATAAGATATATTGCAGAACTATTATTTTAACGAGTTGTATCCGTCGGATGCTACTGAACCAGTTTTTAAGTATCCTACCGGTGGCGGATCGATGCTAAATGAATCGAAACAATTGTAGTGACTAATAAAAACTCTCGTAACCAGATCCTATATATATATAATAGATCAACAAGTGTGTGATTTTGCTACTGCGGTTATCTCAGTTACTGTTAATACTTCATTTAGAGAATTAACATTGCTTGTTTTCACCTTTTCGATATCAGTGAAGAATTTCACTGAAAAGGTAGATATAAGATTGCCAGGATTTTGTCTCTCTCACCAAGGTCAGTGGCTATCGAACGCCGACGAAGGGAAATAACCCTGAAATCCGGATCCGTTCGTGCTACAGATCATGGTGAGAGGGATAACTTCCCTTGGCAAACAGGACACAGTCGTGTGTCGATAAGCCAGCTGGAGGAGTTGTCCTCCTGGGGCTAAAAGCAACAGTAACATCCACCCCTAGGGGTCAGCCACACTTAAGTGGCAATATACTACACTTTATAT
>NC_068985.1:47061502-47067142 GCF_001194135.2 Octopus bimaculoides
TATATATATATATATATGTATATATATGTATGTATGTAAAGTAAATTATAGTTAAACTCTTGCATTCTTTACTCAATGCACGCTTTTCATAATACACAATCTATAAGCAAATCTAATGGTAATATAATTGCACTTAACTCTTCAAATTTAGATCTTTCGAAATGCCATCCTTACTGAAGGCCAAATGAAATACTCCAGTATAGAAAGAGAGAATTTGACTTTGTTTATCAACGAAAACATACCATAAATGTTGCTTCAATAATTTTGCAAATTATTATAATTCTTATTTAAAGGACAGTGATTTTAAGGTGAATACTTATTACATAAGCAGAAAAAAGAAACACATCTCGACAAAGCTCAAGATTAGGAAGGGGAAAGTACTATGATATAAATCTCCTTTTAATTTAGGTATAAGTATTAGCATAGCACTTTTTGTTTTTAACTTGATAGATATATATTTTCTAGAAACATGCAAGAGAATTTTCGACAGAAATTGTATTTAGGTCATCTTCTTCTTCACCGAGTGGTTCTCTAAATGTTAACTAACAGAAATTTTTTAAATCCTACAATCTCAACAAATTCTAGCAATACTACAAAATGTAATTGGATTAGTACTTTTACGAGTTCTTTAAATGAAAATTGTACTGCCAGTTCCAGTATATGCTACACAAATCTGTGAACAAGCGATAATTCAACTTACGTCATTTAAACCATGGATACAATAAGCACGGCGAGCTGGCAGAAACGTTAGCACGCTGAGCGAAATGCTTAGCGGTATTTCGTCTGCCGTAACGTTCTGAGTTCAAATTCCGCTGAGGTCGACTTTGCCTATCATCCTTTCGGGGTTGATAAATTGAGTACCAGTTACTCACTGGAGTCGACTTAATCCCTTTGTCTGTCCTTGTTTGTCCCCTCTATGCTTAGCCCCTTGTGGGCAATAAAGAAATAACAATCTTTGATACTCCAGCCATAAAACCGAACACGACAGATTTTCAACTGTAATTCATTTTCGTATACTCAGCATTTTATACTTTATGATATAAGAAATTAATCACGTGGTAAGAGCTTACAGTAAGCAGAGGGAGGTTTTTCAGCTTTACTCATCTTAAAAACAAAACACTCTCTGTTCCAAAATGAAAAGATTCTCAATGGTAAATCAGAAATAATTTCATTTTGCCGTCACAAGTGGTGGTTTATTTAAAAACATTTTCTTGACCGAATAAGTAATTTAAACAGAGGTATTAAATCCTTTCCGTGCGTTTTCGTAGTGATTTGTTTTACTTCATTAATAATACTATCTATCTATCTATCGATCTATCGATCGATCTAGCTAGCTAGCTAGCTAGCTATCTGTCTGTCAGCCTGTCTTGTTCCTCTGTCTGTCCGTCTGTTGTCAGTCTGTCTATTGACCGTCTATTTGATTCTATATCTATGTCTCTGTCTGTATGTCTGTCTGTCTGTATGTCTGTCTGTCTGTCTGTCTGCCTGCCTCTCTCTCTCTCTCTCTATCTGTCTGCCTGTCTGTCTGTCTGTCTGTCTGTCTGTCTGTCTGTCTAAGAAACTATGCATTTATCTATCTACCTATAAATTGTCCTCCTATCCACATATTTTACGTTAGAATCGAAAAATTTAAGTTAATATTTGACAGCGAACATTAGATTTATTTAGATGTAGATGCAAAATTCAGTGCAGTGCCAAAATTGCTATTATCGGTGTAAGTATTATCAGCAAAATTTATTATCACTACTACTACTACTACTACTACTACTACTACTACTACTACTACTACTACTACTACTACTAGTTGTTCTTGTTGAAGTTGTTGCTAGAGTTATGCACCTAACTCTTATTGATGTTACTTTTTAGTTTCGGATCGATCCTCAGCCGACGAACCTTTATTGAAACACATTCCAGCAATGTCCATCCCGTCTTTTCTTCTAAATGTTAGTGTCACATCATCCATGGTGTCCACGCTGCTTTAATGTAGTAGTGGTAGTAGTAGTAGTAGTAGTAGTAGTAGTAGTAGTAGTAGTAGTAGTAGTACTAGTAGTAGTAGTAGTAGTAGTAGTAGTAGTTATAATGATAGTGGCATATAGCAACATATTTATTAGAATCACCTTCAATATTGTATTGCTTCTCTAAAGGAGCCTCTTGAGGGTTGCTTGTCTTGCTAGATATAGCAGCAAAACTCTCACTAAAACCATACATTACTGTTGAAAGTTTGGAAGACATTGAATGATGCCGTTTTCAAAATAACACTACACCGTTTTATGAAAGGAAATATACATTGGATAATAGAATTTTATAATATCTTGTGTTGACGGACAAACTCATTGTTTGTTTTTTTTCCATTTATTTTAATCACATTAAGTGAAGTTGAAGGTGACAGTATCATGACAGCAACGTATCTGTTGTACTTATTCCCTAGTGGATTGTCGTGGATCCTTGTGGATGAGTTCGTTCAATAAGCCATCAGCGAAAGAAATGCTCAGCTGGAACTAAGAGAATGTATGTGGTAGAATTCCCCACCCTTGAAGTATGAAGACCATTTCTATGCAATTCTTTCAGTAATAGCCCCCTCTCCGTACTTAACACATGTGTCTCGAGAACGGCATTGTCCGTTTTGAAATCCTTGACTGAAAGCGAAGGCAAGCATATGTCAAAATACTCATCGGCTTCTATTTTGGCACTCCAGCATCATATGCCCGAAGAGAGGTAAAATTTATTCAAATATTAGTGGCGATCAACATTACTTCTCAGTACAGTTACTACTTTCATTTCTTATTGGAGATTTTCTAACCAACTACTTTGCTTGCTGGAAGATCAATGATGGGTTGTCATATATTTTTCTATATATTGCGAGCTGGAGAAGATTACTGCTATCTCTAGCAGACGGGTGTCCACCACATTGGATGAGAACAAATAGCTCGATACCGTACTACTTATTGGTCACGTCGTCTGCTAGAAGATAGTAGGGGTTCGTTTCCCTCCTTGCAATATATATATATATATATATATATATATATATATATATATCGAGTGCAAATTGCATGGATAACCAGCTGGAAGAGGTTCCTCCTGGGGTTAAATACGGTAGTAACATTGATTCCTACGAAACAGCCATATTGAAGTGGCGATAAACATTACTTCTTAGTATTGTTACTATTATAGAGATTTTCTAACTTCTACTATTATTTTCTAATCTCTTATAGAGATTTTCTAACTAGCCACTTAGCTTGATAATGAAACAAAAATTTAGAGGAAGAACAAAACTACGCAATTCATAAAGCACTAGAATAAAAATTATTTTTCCTATGTTTAATTCATATAACATGGGAAAGAAACGAACGAATTTATCTTAGAGCCTAATATTATATAAAAAAAAATTGGCCGCTCCATGACCAAAGGTTAACTGGATGAGCATTGATCTGTTGTTGAACAATCACAAGAACAATAAGAACATAAGCAACAACACAATAAGACCAAGATCAATAACCAGAGAATAATGGCTTCAAATTTTGGCATAGTGTAAGCAGGTTTGAGGGGAGGGGTAAGTCGATCACATCGACCTCAGTACTTGACTGGTACTAATTTTATTGAACTTGAAAGGATGAAAGCGAAGTCGATATCGGCAGAATTTGAACTCAGTACGGAAAGAGGGGCGAAATGGTGCTAAGCATTTTGTGTATCATGCTAACGATTCTGTCTGCTCACCACTTTGATAACGTAACAATAATGGGAACAATGAGAACAACAATGACAACAACAGTAATAACAAGATTAATTATAGCGGCAGCAATGATAATATCAGAAACTAGTGGATGCGCGTGGCCTAGTGGTTAGTGCGTTGGACTCATGATCGTAAGATGGTGGTTTCGATTTCTGGACCGGGCGACACGCGTTTCTGAAAAAAAAAACAAACACTTCACTTCACGTTGCTCCAGTCCACTCAGCTAGCAAAAGTGAATAATCCTGCGATGGACCGGCGTCTCGTCCTGGTGGGTAATTTATACACCATGGAAACCTGGAAACCAGTAACCCAGCCCTTATGAGCCAGTATGACTCGAGAAGGAAGGACGGAATCAAAAAGCTTAGCATAAAGTAAAACAACAATAGTAACAACATCTTGAACAACAACAACAACAACAAAACAACAATGATAACAGCGGCTGCAATAACATAACATCAGCATTGTCAACAGCCGTAGCAGGGACTGTAGCAACTGTAGCATCAACAACGGAAACAACAACATCAGCAATAACAAAAATAACACCACCACCACCACCATCATCATCATCATCATCATCATCATCATCATCATCATCATCATCAAAACAGCAGCAGTAATACCTCAATAACAACAACAACAACAACAACTACTGCTGCTGCTGCTGCTGCTGCTACTTCTACTACTACTACTACTACTACTACTACTACTACTACTACAATAACTACCACAATAACAACAACAGCAATTACTTATGCAGCAACCACAACAAAATACAATAATGAACGTAACAGCTAACACAATAACAAGGAAAACAACAACAACAACAACAATAATTGTCATAAAAGCTATAACTAGTACAGCAACTACAACCGCAAACACAACAAAAAAATGATCATAATAAAAAGAAAAACACAATAGCAATAAGTAGCATCAACACCACCACCACAACAACAACAAAAAGAACCACCTGTACCACCACATGGATACTGTATCAACAGAATTAACAACAGTAACAGCAAGCATAGCGATCATCAAGGCCACAACATCAAAACGACAATGAAACAATAGTCAGAACCACCACCACCGCCACCTTCATAGCAATCACAGCATTAACAATCACAATAATATCAACAACCACAACAAGAACAAGAACCACAGTCATAAAGACAAGGACAAGAAACACAATTACAACAAACACTACAGCAATAACCTTAACCACAATGACTATTGCTACCTCCAACGCCACAGCTAGAACCAACAACAGCAATAGCAACAAAACAGGAACCTCAGCCATAAGCAACACAATAACAACAGAAAAAGCATCAATCATAAAAAAACCAGAGCAACAACAGCCAATATGAAAGCAATAACGTGATCATCAACAGCAGTCATCATCATCAGCAACAACAATAACAATCATTGCTATGTGGAATGTATTGTTAGTTTGCCACCATTATAGGTTGCTGCTGCTGCTTGCTTTAATCGAATGAAAGGCCAAGACAAACCTTTGCAAGATTTGATCTCAGAACGAATTAAATTATTGATAAAATGTTAATAAAATAAAAAAAATTACTAAAATATTTATAATATACTGAATGAAATACAGCGAAATATAAAAATGATATAACAATAAAATAAAATAAAATCGAAGTATAAATAAATGTTATATTCGTAGACGAAAAAAAAAAAAAAATGGAAATTTAAATTAACCAAATAAATTATTTCAGTTTTCATATTCCGTATTTTTGTTAGTTTTTGTATAAATGAAATAATTTGAGAGGAAGGAATAAATGATAAACATCCATATATATATATATATATATGCATTTATTTAAGTATGTGTATGTCTATGTATTGGTGCATTCATGTGCATATGCTGGTTTGTGTGTGTGTAGTTATGTATGTATATA
>NC_068985.1:47068280-47069044 GCF_001194135.2 Octopus bimaculoides
ATATATATATATATACACATATTAATTTATCTTTTTAGTATCAATAATCAATCTACGCAGTACTTTCATCAACGGTTTTAGTCACGCTATAGAAATTTCTCACCGTTAACACATAAACAGAAACTGTATACATTCACACAATCATACACACATATATGTGCATAGTTGCACACGTACACACAAACTCACAAGCATACTTACATACATAGCTGCGTAACGTATATTAATGAATGAGTGTTTGTGGTGTGTGTGTGAGCTGGCGTGATCCTGTGTGAATGTGTGCGTATATATATTTGTATATGTTTGTATGTATGTATGTATGTATGTATGTATGTATACATGTATGTATGTCTGTATATATGTGTATGCGGTTTTGTATATATGCACTGTGGTGGTGTGAGAATATAGTTTTTAAACATAACCGATAATTCTGTTAGGAACTATATTCTATCACATATATCTTTGACATAGTGACTTGTTTAATTGCTTGTCTATCATAATCAGACTTGCTCCAATTCTGCCAATCTCTCCCTTTCTCTCTCTCTCTCTCTCTCTCTCTCTCTATATATATATATATATATATATATATATATATATATCTTTGATTTCCATTTAATAATTCCTCTCTATCCGAACTCAACAGTTCTTAGTATCCTTATGCTTCGTAAATAAGGGTATTTGTTTCAGGTGGCAGTTGAAATACTGAAAATAAACAAATAAATAAACAAACATCGTGGGTGTTTAATATTAAACGATATTTGGAT
>NC_068985.1:47070579-47079424 GCF_001194135.2 Octopus bimaculoides
TCGAGAAGCATTACCCGTTCGGGATAAGCTGTACAGGCACGGTTCCAAACACACCGGACCGACCTGCCTGAGATGCGGTCAGAGCGACGAAACCGTTCTGCACGCACTCGTGCAGTGTCCAAAGATTTCCGACCTGTGGGCTTATGCCGAACGGCTGCTGTCACGTGTGGGACGAGTC
The DNA here is from genome assembly GCF_001194135.2 of Octopus bimaculoides. NCBI lineage: Eukaryota > Metazoa > Mollusca > Cephalopoda > Octopoda > Octopodidae > Octopus > Octopus bimaculoides. The sequence continues at coordinate 47,070,758 of NC_068985.1, forward strand.
CGCCTGTCAGCCGAGTCTATTGTGCAAATTGCTCCGCCACCGTCCCTCAACAGGGAAGGCAAGTCAGTGTTCATCATTCTGGTGGCCATGTTGAAAGAATGTGTGTGGTGGACCCGAGCGAAAGGATTAGATACGAAAACTTACCTCATCAACTCTTTCAAGTATCACTTGAAAAGGAAAGTGAAAATAGAGAGACAGTTTTTGTCTCGTGAAAGTTTCATTAAAAGATGGGTGAATGTAGCAAAGATGGTGCGTGCGAGTGACGATACCTCTTTGAGCATGATCCTATAAATCGAGAAGAAAAAGAGAGAGAGAGAGAGAGAGAGAGAGTAATTCTCTCTCATGTGTCTATTCCCTGCTGAGGTTACCATGGTCTTTTCCGTAGGCTTTTCTCTCCATGGATAAACCTAATGTTACCCCATTTTACATAATTGAAATTTTCTGTGATATACGATACCCTTTTTTTTTTCTTTTTGCCCCTACCGATCCCTTTTGATCGGATTTTTTGATTTTTATTTTACCTTTTTTTTCTTTATTTTTAAAGAAAATGTCTACAGTTGTATTTGTCTCCTCTGTGTGCAGGCCTGTGTGGCTAATAAAAGAAAGTTATCTATCTGTTTGTCTATCTGTCTGTCTGTCTGTCTGTCTGTCTGTCTGTCTATCTATCTATCTATCTATCTATCTATCTATCTACAAACATACATACACATAGCTAACACACTCATACAAATATAATTGTTATAGCACGCTTTGTCAATCATAACTGTACTGAGGGAGAACGCTAATAGCAATAATGATAATAGGAAAAAAAATAAAAAACCCATTCCAGCTCTGTGTTCTGTGAAAAGTAATTTCAGCTCAGTTGGACTTTATCTTGTGCTGTGAAGAAGTCGAAAAATTCTTGTTGGTTATACGAATTAGGTAACAGTTACTAAAATGGCAGACACCCACTCAGAGGTAGCCATTGAACATACAGCAAGTATCCTTTTTTGCTCTAGGCACAAGGCTCGAAATTTTGGGGGAGGGGGGGTCAGTCGATTAGATCGACTCCAGTACGCAACTGGTACTTAATTTATCGACCCCGAAAGGATGAAAGGCAAAATCGACCTCGGCGGAATTCGAACTCAGAACGTAAAGACAGACGAAATACCACTGAGTATTTCGCCCGGCGTGCTAACGTTTCTGCCAGCTCGCCGCCTTAAAAACAGAAAAACAAATATCGTCGGTGGTACCTTACTTTCGTTGCTTAGAAATGTAGATTCGTCTCAGATAGTAGTTTCACAATCCATCACAAAATCGGCTAACTTCAAAAAGACATCCAAAAACACGTTAAAAAGTTTCCATACGATGATGATGATGCTGATAATGATAATAATAATAATAATAATAATAATAATAATAATAATAATAATAATAATAATAGTAGATACGCCTAAATGTAAACAAAAAGCTGCCACTAGGAAAAGCACAACTGATTACACGCAACATTCAGAATCAACCGAGGATCCTCTAAATAAAGACGCTCGATTTGCTAGAAATACTAGCCAAATAACTCTCAAATAGCATGCTAACACAATGACTATCTTCTGGATATGTTTTAAGTAATACTGACAGTGTTTGTGTTACGGTTGTCTGCATGTATATGTCCTGATGATTCTGCATCCGTGCGTAGCCAATGAAGCGAGGGCACTTGGCATTTCGCTGAGTATACACTTAGGAATATCTGTTGCCGCCATTCTTCCCATTAGTTTTAGTAATGCAAACATTAATCTCCATATCTGCGTCTACTTTAGTACACAAATATATACACAAATACACACACACACACACACATACACACACACACACACACACACACAAACTCTTTCTCTGGCATACACCCACACACACAAACACATACACACACACACAAACACACACACACGCATTGATGTATATGTGTGCGTATGTGCATATATGCCTGTGTACATGTACGCTGATATATATATATATATATATATATATATGTGTGTGTGTGTGTGTGTGTGTGTGTGTGTGTGTGCATTCACATACATGCATATATTTAGATATATATACATTTCTATATATGTACGTAGATGTATGTTTATATGAATATTTCTTTATCTTTCTATATACCAATACACACAAACAGACACATATATACCTATATATTCATACACATGCATATATATATATTTGTGTGTATACAAGCAAAGCAATCGATAACCTGCACGCACACACAAGCACACTCACAAACACGTATATTTGTGTATGTGTATATATGTATATATATATATATATATATATATATATATATATATATATATATATATGTCACGACTGCTTGATTTGTTTTAATGTCTCCAAGTGTCTGTGAGATTATTTATTTACTTCTGCATGTATGCATGCCTTGTACTTAGGTGCTTACATCAACAAATATCTCAGTATTAATGTTCGCCTCATCATGTAAAATTATTTTCAATATATCGTTTGTTACTGTCAGAATGTTATGTAGATAAGTCATCACTGGCTGAGGAATCCATCTAATGCGTTATGAGTTCAAATTCCTCCTAAAACATTTCAGCTTTTGGATTTAATAGGATTAACTGTTATCTGATCGAGGATTGATATACAATCTACTACTTTGTGAAGCTTTGTCTACTCGAAATGACAAATGGAAACTACTCGTATATATTTCAGGCCTTGTGCATATTGTAAAGGATATTATTTTTAAAAACAATACATTCATTGCTGTGCTGGTTTAGCCTCAAGTTTGCAATCAGGTTATGATTTCCGAATATGTTCTGACCTTATTAGACTTCCTCAGCAAATTATAGTGTTTAATATTACGCTAGCATAAAGTACTTATTGCTGTCGTTTGCTTACGCATAGTTAGCTCTAAATAATCAACTCTTTGGTCAGAAGCGTTCCAGCTGTGACCACCACTTCTTATTATATATCAGAGACTGAATTAGCCACTGAAACTTCTTCTTTCTTTGTGGTGGTGATGGGTGGGGGCAGTAAATTGTGTGATTCAAGCGAGATTTGGATATATCGAATATTATAGAGCTTACTATTTTAGATATGGAAAATACTCTGCAGTATCGCTATCGTAGACATTGAAAGAACACAAAGCGTTTGCTGTGCATTGATTTTAACGTGATGTTCAATGAATCACTGCCAACCTCTCAGATATTTATTGCTCGATTATAACAATTTCATTTGTTTTATGTAACAATTGACACTCAGAGAGTCCAAGTGACAGAAAAACAGTCTGCACATCCACTAATAGCAACTTGGGTAGTTACGATGATATAGCTTGTTACTGTTAATGATACTAATAACAGTTTAGTAAGTCGAAGTAACAGATTAATCAACTACCATTAATAACAACTTAATCCATATAATAATTTAACACAATCACAGTAATGTCTGTTTCTATAGTCTAGGTGATAACTTAACAGAATTTGTGTGATCATACTAGTGTCAACTAGTGTCAATAGATTAACCCATTCTATTCAGGCACTTATAACAACTTAGTTAACTTCATAAATTTACCGATTGTCACTAATGTCTGTTTAGTCAGTGTAATAGACTAAGTAACTACCACTACTCAAGAATATGCGTTGACTCTAATGGTATTCGAATACTAAGTTAATATACTATTATTAATTACTACTAAGATAGTCGAGATAAACGATTACCCAAATAAAAGTATTGATAAGCACTAATGGCACTTAAATAATAAGTTAATCTACTTACACTAATTACTGCTTAGTTAAATGGATTACCCTAGTACATATAATGACAGTAATGCCAACTTTATCAAAATAACAGAGTAGCTGATTTTAAATAATGGTTCTCACATAACTGGTTTATCTACTACCACTAGTCACTGCTTAGGTCGTCGAGGTAAGAAATTAACATTTCATAACTAAGGAAGTCGAAGCAATAGAATATACTGCGGATATCTACTGTTTAAATAATGGAGCTAACAAGATTAACACATAATCAATAATGACTGCATGCTTTTTCAAAGTAATGGTCTAACAGGCTACAAGTTTTGGTATAAATGCTTGCTAATCTACTGCTACAAATGACTATTAAGGGATTCGAGGTAGCGACTTAACTGACTACTATAGAATCGCAGCTCCTGATATCGTAGATCCAGCATGAGGTAATTTTTTCCACCCTCGGCTCGATTATATTTAGAATATCTTTCTTTTTGATTTTTAAAATGTTTGTAAAATATATACCATTAGCATATATTCAGAGCTGGAGACCGCCTAGAGTCGTGATTAACACTGCTTCTAATTAGACCAAGCATTCCATCTTAGAGGAATCTAGGCAGTGAAATTGAAGCCTATCCATATATCAAAAGATGCGACCTATTATACCTAAAATTTTTCTGTACATAGAAAAAACAAACGTAAAGTATTCTCTTTGTTTTCAGAATCAAATCTGGTGATATTAGAAAGATTTTGCAGCTGGAATGTTACTAACTTTATACAAAGTATCGGTGTCTAAAGAACTCTACGCCTTTATTTGGGCAACTTTTATCCTAGTACTCCGCCCTAACTATTCGTACTTGATAATATACATACATATATACATACCTAGAGATTTAATATAGTGTACATACGTATATATATATATATATATATATGTATGTATGTATGTATATGTATATACATACACACGCATACACACACACACACACAAACACATACACACACACTTATATATATACACACATACATATGTGTGTATAGCATCATGGTTAGTTTTCCGACACATCTCTGCACAGATACATTGTTAACATTTAGCATTCTTTCCTTTACTGTTAATAAAGTTTTTGTAATTTTTATCACTTCTACTCATTTATTTGCCTTCGGGTTAGTGAGATCTAACTTAAGCTTCAATCTGGCCTCCAAAGCCAAACAAATGTAACACAGCTCTCTTGAATGGTCAATATGATAGATGAACAGACTACCAATGTGGCAGGTGGTTAAGGTCGATAAAGTCTTATCTAGTCAACAGTGCTATGCAATATTCAAAATTTTGGCTCTTACACCTCGACAGTACAATTCACTCATTTTATCAAACTAAAATTTCTTATGCAGAGTAATTCACCACTGCCATTAAGATCTTCGGCGTAAAACTGAAAGAAATGCAGCTTATGTGGTCGTTACATGTTCTAAAAATAGCAGCTACATTTCGCCTTGCACCATGCCTTATTATGTTAAAAAGGAAGAACATATTGGATGATGCAGACCTTAAATATAATATCTGAAAATGTGATGGGATGGACATGGACGGAACACATCGATCATAGACCTCCTCGATGGGAGTTTATCTCTGTTAAAAAATAGCGAAAAAATCAATGGAGTGATACACAGACACAGACACGTTGTAGTGACACACAGGCACAGACACACACACATGCAAATATACACATATATGCATCATATCTATCTATCTATCTATCTATCTATCTATCTATCTATCTATCTATCTTATCTATCTATCTATCTATCTATCTATCTATCTATCTATCTATCTATCTATCTATCTATCTATCTATCTATCTATCTTATCTATCTATCTATCTATCTATCTATCTATCTATCTATCTATCTATCTATCTATCTATCTATCTATCTATCTATCTATCTATCTTATCTATCTATCTATCTATCTATCTATCTATCTATCTATCTATCTATCTATTTATCTATCTATCAGTCTATTTGTCTGCCTGTCTGTCTAATTGTATATGTATATAAATTTGTGAGTGGGAACTCATAAACAAAGACTAACAGTAAAACACTTTGTATATATAAACATGAATTTGAGAAGTATAAAGATACACTAACGCATACCCAAATACGCATCTCCAGACATACGCATACACACACACACACGCACACATGTTCATACACACATATATTTATACATATATGTATATGTATGTATGAGTGTGTTTGTATTATACATATGTAATACAAGTATATATATATATATATATATATGTGTGTGTGTGTGTGTGTGTGTGTGTGTGTGTGTGTATATGCAAACACACACGCACAAACATGCATATATGCAAGCACAAAATACGCATATACATATACTCACAGATATTCATCTGCTTATCTATAGAATTGCTGATATTGCATTGTGTGTATCAGCTTGTATATACATTGTTGTCTGTATGTGATTTTGTGTGTTTATGCGTGTATATGGTCGAGTAAAAGCAAATAGAGAGAGAGAGAGGAGAGGAGGGAGAGGGGGAGAGAGAGTGAGAGAGAGAGGAGAGGAGGGAGAGAGGGAGAGAGAGAACGATCAATAAAAGAAGGAAATATGTGTGAGTTTGAGAGGAGTACGTAAAAATGCAATAGTATGTATCTGGCAGAAGGATGGCGGTAAGTGAAAGCAATAAATTTTGGAATGGCGTTTCGTCACCCACTCCCCGTATATTCATATACTAATATTTATAGGTACACACACACACACACACACACACACACACACACACACACACACACACACACACACACATGCATATATATATTTTTTCGAGGGTTAACGAGACCTGGGAATTCACGAAATTTTTCATCCAAAATGCAGACTAGCACCATTTCTCCATGTGATCGCTTTGAAAAATTAAGATAAGACAATTTTCTTAGGATGAGACCACTAGTAGCCTTAATACACAAATAAAGAAATTCTATCCACCAGTCCTGTGTTGAGCACTCATTTTCATCATTTGACATTTACACAGACACACACAGAGACACACAGAAAAACAGACACATATAATTCAGTTAGAGGTTATGTTAGCCTCATTAAGGGATGGTATCATCCAAGGAAATACTGATTCAATACCTAATATTTTGGGGGGAATTGATTTCTTTAAAATAATAGGTCCGTACACAAACTGTAGATTATATTCATGTAAAGGAAGAAGAAAATGGAGATTTCGAAATTAATGAGAGCTTATTATCAGCAACAAATCGATCATTATTCCTTACATCTGTTTCAATTAAACTCAATGAAGATGATTAAATATTAAATTCATATTTCTCAGCATAATCTCTTCAGCGTGAAAAATATACCCTTAGATGTTTTGTATGTTTGTTCGTAGATTCATGTTCTTCCTACACACACACACACACACACACACACACACACACACACACACACACACACACACACACACACACACACACACACACACACACACACACACACACACACAAACACATATGGTTGTGGCATCCGTTATCTATACAAGATAATGGCTCTGCGCTATGAAAGTCTTGCGTTGGTCTTATTGACAAAGTAGTGTCTACGTTGACTGGAGAGGTTTACATGTAAAGCATAGCTCCGAATCCTCTGTTTTATACCCTCATCCTGGTACTGTCTTTCCTCCGGCTTTGCCTTTTCCCCTAACGAGCTTCAGTCTCTCTTCTCGTGTTCTTAAACCTTTACCACGTTCTAGTCTTCGGTGTGACCAATCACCAGTAAAGTCAACACACCTTTCCAACGTACATCTCTACAGACGAAATGTCTCTCTGCAAATCAACAGACGCATTGGAAGAGCAGTCGCAACATGAGCTAGGCTGACTCCCGGAGAATAGTAAGTGAATAGTAAGCAAACGTACCACAGTTGCACTCTATGGATTTTGCGTTATCAACACATTGCGTTAGCAACCGAGACCTGGGGCACCTACACCAGATACATGAACATGCGCACATATAGACACATAATGTGTGCTTGTGTTTATAAATAAAAAGAAACTGCTCAAAACAGAAAACAGAGTATGTATATTTCGTATACCTATACTGCAAGAATAATATCTTCGAATTAAACCTCGAATTGATTTAGCAATTCAAATAATGATAAAATTCTGACTGATCCTCTAGCAAAACCAATCATGTTTTCCTATCAAACCAGTTTCCTACCTTTGTTGTAATATTGGATTCTTTAGCTTGGTTATGACTCAAGAGAGATTCAGATATAAGGCAGCCTCTGTATTATAGAAACAATGAGTACTAAAAATTTTATTATAACTTGGAATCCTGTAACGGAGGAAATCAATCGACATGTAAATCAATGAGAAATACGTTTTTCGTTAGGAAATTCCATATTGCATCAAGATTTTCAGAAACGCACCACTCATAGAATGTTGTGGATGCCTTTATATAAAGAGGAAAATAAATTGCTTACTTTAAAACAGTTTATAGTTGATAATAAAGTAAGAATTAAGAAATATTGGTCAAACAATTTAGAATTTTAAATTCATAAACGATTTGTATCGAAAAATCCGAAGGTGGAAAACGAGGAAGAATAATACTGCTATTTGGATAATAGGAAATTGAAAATATATGTTCTTCATACTCATTGAAATTGATTTCCTGCAAATCTCGTCTCCATCATCATACTAACATGATAGAGAAACTGTATCAAGGTAGCTCGAAGAACTTCAATGACAGCTGATGATTGTAGGACTATAAAGCGATAAATACTACAACAACCGAGAACTAAATCAAAGAAGCGTTCCTCTTTTTTTGTTTGTTTGTTTCAAGGTAGTCATTAAAATAATTATCATATGTACATACATACATACATACATATACATATATATATATATATATATATATATA
>NC_068985.1:47079511-47081939 GCF_001194135.2 Octopus bimaculoides
CCTATATATATACATACATACATACATATATACATATATATGTGTGTGTGTGTGTGTGTGTGTGTATTGTTGCATCATTTTTGTTCTGATTTATTATTCATCACTTAATAATAATTTGTTTTTAAAGAATATATAACTGGGTGCTAGCTTGATTTGTTTCATTTTTCAATTCAATATAGTGAAGTTTACTAAAATTTGTATTTGCCATGAAACATAAATATTCATTTTGTAGCTCTGTATTATACTTGCATTCTGAAAATCTTAATGTAACGTAGAATTCCGTAACGTAAGACAAACTTTCTATTGACATGTCATGTTACAATGTAACAAATCCATCTTTAAAATCCACATGCATCAAATTAATTTTCACCATTCTCCTGTCCAAAGCATTTGCATAAGTTTGTTCTAAAGGGCCGTGTTTGTTTTCAGATGTACCCCTTGTTTCATACATTCTGATTAACATAAAGTATTCCTGTCGCAAGTCGCTAGTTGCTCTAGTGTTTGAAAAACCAATGATAGTGTGAATCATATATGATGCATGGACACCAGAGAAATATCACCTGTGCATCTCATGTGATACATAGGGTAAGTAAATGGTTAAAACAGTAAGATACGCAATGGACTGTATTGTTATGAAGATATTATCGATGGGGGAAATACTTGATGGTTATGATGGGAATTGCATCTATACTAACTAGATTCAATCAAGGCTGAATTAGTAAACGTATCAGAAATTGAAGGTAGTATTTCCAAGCAACATAGTATAATCTAAAGAAATTTGGTTTACGTTTGCTATGGGATTATTATATAAATGAGTTTATTTCGAACTATTACTTTTTGGATCTTGCTGACGAAGGTAACATATTTATGTGTATACAGTTAGTATCAAGAATACAAACACAAACACGCACGCATGCACACACATTTACTACACATACTTACGCATATGTGAGACAGAGAAAGCTTGAAAAGCATACAATTCACTCATGCAAACGCGTAACGCGAAATATATATTAGAACACACAGTACGACATACTACTCGTACTACATTATTAGAGATAAGTACATTAGTGTTAGGACATAAGCACAAACAGAAACACGATCTACAAACACAAAAAAACACACACATATCTATCTATCGGTCTATCTAGCCAGCCATCTCACTCTCTCAATATATGGTGTGTGTGGAGGTGAGTGTGTGTATATATGTGTGTAGTTATTTACATATGTATATACATATCTCTGTGTCTCTCTCCCTCTCTCTCTCTCTCTCTCTCTCTCTCCCGCTCTCTCTCTCTTTCTTTCTATCAATCTATCTATCTATCTATCTATCTATCTATCTATCCATCTATCTATTTATTTATTTACCTATCTGTCTATGTCTGTCAATCACTAATTGATGTATGAATTCAACATGCCCCACAACTCAGCATCTACGAACTCAGACATCCTCAGACAAACTAAAGAAGGATTTACAACCAAAAAGCCCTACCATACATCTCCACACACAACTCTTTTAACAATGAAGCTCTCGACACCATCCTCCAAAACATTCTCCTACTAAAAAGGGACCACAGAATGAATTTAATCATCCAAACGCACACCGTCATAAAGAGCAAAAGACAGCTCAAATCTATGAAAAGCCTCCTAACACAAGTTCGAATACGCTCAACAACAACACTGAAGCCATCAGTAAGAAAATGCGGAAGACCTAACTGTGGTATATGCGTCAACCTAATTGAGGGATGAGAGTTCCCCATTCAAACAGGGTCAACGTTTCACAGTGAAAAGCAACTTCACATGTGCTTCGGAAAACCTGATACATGTATTAACTTACTCTGGGTGTCGAGAGCAATAGGCCAAATAAAGAAACAGTCTACATCAAAGGGGGGCTCTGCACAGTTCCCAGATCAAAATTCCGAAACAAAACAGAAAAATAGCATTCAGCGAAGACATCAACATTTGCGCCAATAACAAACAACCCAGCTTCAGAATTTTTTCCCTCTATCAATTCAGGGACGATACAACTTGTAGTCAGAGCATTAGTAAAGAGTCATTCTTCATCACAAAATATAAACCTCTTTTGAATGCATCCACCACAAATGACACTATCATCAGAGCCTTAGAATAACACCCACGCAAATATTGAAAACGACATATTCAAAACAGACACTTCATATGAGTTTATTCAGAACAATTCCAATTACTACTATTACAAACACAACGGGTCACTTTTAGGTCACTTGACCGTTTAAGAGGATTCCACCAATATCCTGCTACTGCCATACCACTCACACATTCTTCTTCTTCTTCTTCTTCTTCTTCTTCTTCTTCTTTTTTTTCTTCTTCTTCTTCTTCTTCTTCTTCTTCTTCTTCTTCTTCTTCTTCTTCTTCTTCTTCTTCTTCTTCTTCTTCTTCTTCTTCTTCT
>NC_068985.1:47082704-47089421 GCF_001194135.2 Octopus bimaculoides
ATATATATATATATATATATATACATACATATATTCATATACACATATATACATATGTGTGAGTGTGTGAAGGAAAGAAAGTGAGACAGACAGAGAGTGAGAGAGAGAGAGGGGGAAGTGAAGTGGATAATATAAATTTGTGAGAACGAACATTTTTTTATGTGGCAGCTAAATTCCTCCTTTATTTTTTTCACTTATATTTTACTTCAAATAAGAGTTTGATAGAGAACATTAAATGAACAACAACATTTAATATTCAACTGTGCTCGACTAGATAAAATTATAATGAGCGACTAAATACTAGATGTAAAATTATATCATTAGTATATTATTGTCGGGATATATTTATATTTAGCACGACATCTTCATTTCTCTTTAGCCTCTGGAAAATTTCATTTATTTTTATTTAATTTATTTCATTTTATTCTATTTGTTTTTGTTTTTCAAATTTCTTTATTTAATTGATTTCATGATGAGGTAAGTTTGAATTGCTTCAAAACATATATTCATGTCGGTGATATTTAGCTATTGATTTTGTTTTTGGCGATAATGATAATAGTTATGATGATTAACGATAATGGCTAGAATGGATACGAGGATGATGGTTATGGCGACGACAACGACAACAATGATTACGACGAAGATGATAATGATGCTGCTGCTACTACTACTACTACTAATAATAATAAAAACAATAATAATAACAACAGCAACAACGACAATAACAGCAACAACAAGAACAACAACAGCAACAACAACAATAATAATAATAATAATAATAATAATAATAATAATAATAATAATAATAATAATAATAATAATAATAATAATAGTGATGAATTAAAACAATCAATATAAATAACGTATGAGATTTTATATCGTGTCTCATCTCTCTAATTGCAACTTAATTGTTCTCATTAAAATTAATGCGAATGTCAGTGTATTTAAGTATTTTACATAGAAAGAGGATGTAGTTTACGAATTTTACTTATGCAGAAAAATGCAGATGTAAAAGTTTATTAAGTTACTTTATTATAATTAGTTGTTTTAGATTTTATATATATTTCTATTTTCGAATATAAGTGACTCGACTCTGTGAGATGGGAACACTAAAATATATTTTAATTACAGAAGTAAAATTAGAAAATGGATAATATGTTAACCCTTGGCCAGCTGTTATTGAACAAACCGATTATCAATGACGTGCTATCCATGAACATCACTCTATGTTTTTCTATATCGGCGATTATATAAAGTCATGTATATTCCGCAAGTGTTTTTCTTCTTTTAAAATGGTAGGAGTAATATATAAATATAATTTATCTTTTACTTGTTTTAGTCATTGACTGTGGCCATACTGGTGCATCGCTTTGAAGGGATTAGTGATGCAAATACACTCCGGTACTTATATTTTAAGTCTGGTACGTATTAGATGTGGTCATTTTTGCCGAACTACTAAGTTACTGGGGTCTGAACAAAACAATAGCAGTTGTCAAGCTATGAGGAGAGGCAAATAGAGCACAAACACAAAGACACACGTACACTCATGCATGCACACACATATCACAATCCTGAAAAATTTAGAAAATTGTAGAATTGCCAATGCAGTACTGAAACGAAGTTTTTGATGCACGTCTGATGAAGTGCCGCTCAAATGCATAAAACCTCAAATATTACGTAACTTTTCTTCACATGGAACTCATGCGTGCAAGAGTGTTAAAAAAGTGCTACAGAAACAATTGTAAGTGGTCATTCAAGGCGTACTAAACTCTTTCTTTGTCTTCTTATTTGGATTTTACACAAACGCGTACACCCAAGCATACATACATACATACATACATACATACATAAAGTGCAGCCGTAAATGTAGATTATATCTTATTTCATTGGAAAGCATCGCACATTAACAGCTTCCAAAAATGGCATACAGGTACTACCTTCTTATGCGACATGACGTTGCCGCAAAAACAATATACAAAGCAATTTGGAAAAAAGACGGTACTAGAATAAACATGCAGAACCCCAACCCCTGTTATTGAATACGTACACAAATACCAGCAAAAGGTATACTGGTGGGACATTCCTATCAAAACATCTGTCAAGTGTAAGCATTACAGGCCGGATGCCGTTGTTTAGGACACACAATAAAACTATGTACCGTCATAGAGGTCAACTGTCCTGATGATGTGAGTATCTCTTTCAAAATCAAAGAGAAAGAAGATAATTATGGACAGTTGCTTCGCAACCTCCAGCTTCTATTATTCATACTAATAATAATTGAAGCAATTGGTTTTGTAAGTAAACTATTTACGCATTTTTTAACATAATATAATTAAAAATCTATCATATAGACCCTAACTTCAGAAAAGTAGCGAGTTAGAAAATCTCTATAAGCGATGTAAGTCGTGACAATACTGAGAAGTAATGTTTAATGCCACATCAATATTGCTGTTCGACATTACTACTGTTTTTAACCCCAAGAAGAGCCTCCTCGAGCTGGTTATCGATGCAATCTGCACCCTGGTAGTAGATCCCCTACTATCTTCTGGCAGACGACAGGATCACTAGACCAAACGGTTTCGTGCTATTTGTGCCCATCATCAGGAAACCATGCGACAATCAGTCAGTGATCTTACAACGATAGTAACGTAAAACAGCCATACTGTTGTAGCGATAAATATTACTTCTCAGTATAGTTACTACTTTCATCTCTTATAGAAAATTTCTAACTAGATACTTTGCTTGTTGCTAAATCAGTGACTGATTGTCGCATGGGTTTTTCATATATTGCCAACTGAAGCGAGTTCCTGCTATGTTTAGCGGCCGGGTGTTCACCACTGACAATCGGCACAAATAGTCCGAAACCGTTCGGTCTGGTGATCCCGTCGTCTGCTAGAAGATGGTAGGGGTTTGCTTCTCTGCCTGCAGCATATACCGAGTGCAGGTTGCATCAATAACCAGCTAGATGAGGCTTTGCCTGGGGTTAAAAACGGTAGTAACGTCGAACAGCCTTATTGATGTGGCAATAAACATTACTTTGCAGTAAAACAATAAATATAATGAAGAACAATAAATATGATTTTTTATCTTTTAGCTAAAGGGGAAATTGTAGACATGACCTCTTACAAGGCCTCCGATATTAGTGAAAGGAAAGCATTTTTAAACGGAAGACTTGGCCCAAAGCTTGCGATAGAGTGGCTATGGTGGAACTAAACTCAGAATGCAAAGATCTGCTGGAAATACTCCAAAGCACTCCTTTTGATATTCTTATATATTCTTGAATCCATCGACACGAACTGATACTTTAAAATCACTCCAAAAATGAGAAAAAGCAAGATTGATCTCGGTGGATGATTTGGACTTTGAGAGCAGGTTGCCGGAAGAAATACTGCGAAGTAATCTTGCGTTCTAATGGCTTTGCGAAATTGCCGCTTATTTGCTCACAAAATCTAAACTGAAGAAAAGAAAATCAAAAAAAAAAAAAAAAAAAAAAAAAAAAAAAAAAGAAACGAAAATTCTCAATTCTGATATAAAATATCCTTCCCATAACGGATTACAGATATCAGTTTGAGTTATAAATTGATAATGAAAATTCATATGTAAAATGTTAGAAACGTCGAATATCAATTTTGGGAAATAATTACATTGATTTGTAACGCGTATAAGAAACATATTGATTTTATTTATATTATAACTGCTTTATTATGCCCCTTACTTATTTTAGGAACTATTAACATATTTAACATATTGGTTGAACAATAAAGCATATGAATGTGTAAACATATCTTTCTTTAATTTAAAATTGAGAAAAACAATTATAAAAAAATGTTGCACCATGGTACTGAACCCGAAAGCACATGATTGCAAATTGAGCTGCTTATCTGCACAACCATTGTCGTAGTTTCTTTTCTTCATTTATAAATATATTTCATGTACACTTGACGATTGTGGAGGCGCGTGGCTTAGTGGTTAGGGTATCACGATCGTAAGATTGTGCTTTCGATTCCTGGACCGGGCGACGCGTTGTGTTCTTGAGCAAAACACTTCATTTCACGTTGCTCCAGTTCACTCAGCCGGCATAAATGAGTAACGCTACGCTGGACTGACGTCACGTCTAGCTGGGGAACACATACGCCATTGAAACCGGGAAACCGGGCCCATGATCCTGGTTAGGCTTTAAAAGGGCACATTTATTTATTTATTTTTATACTTGAAGATAGTAAATAAAAAATATTAACGTACATTGAAAAATATTCAAAATACTTTTTACTTTAGACTGTGAATCGCTGACATCCAGAAAAAAAAATCGGTGACCATTTTTAAAGCCGCGCCCCACAAAAAGAAAAAAGGTAGATAGAGAGTAGTTATTTAAAGATTAAAAAAAATTACTACAGTGAAATTAATAAGTGCCCACTTTGATTTACATTATTTTGTACTCACATAAGGACCTAAATTAAACAGGGACATGATATCCATGTGATTATGTAATGTTCATGCCATTCCAAAACTGTCAGCTGCTGCTGCTTAGAGTTAGGTCAGCTCTTGTTTAAACAGACCCATGATGAATTTGTTCAAGTTGTGATCATTTTATATCTATATATTAAGGAGTATACTTAAGATGACATATGGTAAATTTTAGACAAACGTAGCTGCTATTTCGAACAGATCAAACGACAGAACAGTAGCTGATGCAAATGAAAGGAAACAGTTTCATCCAAGATTCAACACCAGGTAGTAGAGCTTACCATGGTGTTTCTGTGTTCGGTCAATAATCTAGAATTAGAAGTTAAATCTTCATATTACATTCTTTTATCTTTGCAAAATATGTGTTGCATAATGTGTTTCTGAGTTCCTTGCACATAAGAAAAATGTAGGATGGTCACGACTGGAATGGCCTTGATCATATGTTTGTTCGATCATGACAAACGTGTTGCTAACTAATAACAGCAGCTACAAATTCCAAAATGTGTTGTCTGCTAGATAGTATTTACTTGGTAGGCTTAACTGTGTTATCCACATGATGCTGCAGGAATCTGCATTTACTTGGCTAAGAGATAACCAGCTCTGTCTGTAATGTGAGAACCAGCATGGTTGACTATCCTGGTTTATTACAACCAATCATATTTCATTAGGCTTGCTACGTGATTTGAATAGCTAAATCGAATCCGGTATCCTTTGCTTCGCTGTCAGCTGATTAACGGATACCAATAGGATAGGATATATATTTCTATCAATCGAAGACTGATTCACTTTCACCAAAGGTTGCGAAAACTGAAACAAATAATATAAATAAATAAATGAAAATTGAGAAAAAGAGAGGAATGAAATGTTTTGATCGAAAGCTTAAAGAAAGAGAATACAGAAAGAATTTAATAAAATAATCAAAGATAAAATGTAATTAAAAAGAAAATGGTAAAGAAAAGCAGAAAAAGAAGCAAAACAAAAATGAAGATCTGAAAGACTAAGAGGAAACAGAGAGAGAACCATAGAGAAATAAATAACAGCATGGAAACTGAATGAATGACCGAATGAAGAAGGAAAAGAAAAAGAATGAATAGATCTCTGAAAAAAAAAACAAGTAAAATAAAAATATAAATATATTTAAAGCGTAACTAGCCGAAAAGCTGAGAGTTCGTACTGTGAGAATTCTTACTGTAAGAGTTCGTACTGTGAGAATTCGTACTGTGAGAGTTCGTACAACGTTGTGTCTCAAAGCCACGACTTTTAACTCCCAAATAGTTTAGACCACTTAACTACAAATGGAGGCCACACAGTAGTAATAACATTACAATCTACCTTGACGCTAACCTTAATTAAGAAAGTCCCTGAGGAAACGCGTTCCCGCTATGACTATCTTGCATTTTATCAGTCTATCAAGGACTATACTGCCTAACATTCCCTTCTTTATTTAAGACAGCAGGGATGAATTTTTAGCAAGTTTGGCTGCTACTTCATCATTTCGGTAATTATTTACGTCTCCCTTGTTCTCTCCTGACTGTACTATGAAATTAGGGCATGGTTAGTATCCAGAACAGAGTTCTACCCATCCTCTTCGCCTGAAGAAAACAATGTGCATAATCTTTCTAGAATAATACTCCATAGAATCTCTATAATACTCCATAGAATCTACTTCCATAGCAGAGTGTTATAGCCATCCGGGCTACGGGAGTTGTTGATGTTATTTAACCCAAGATCAGCCCTGATCGAGTAGCCCACTATTCAAAGATATTATAGTAGTTGGTATCCCATGGTATCTCAGTTGCACACGTGACCCAAGAACACAATGGCTTACGTGTCATTGACTTTTTAGAAGGTAGTAAACTGTTTGATGGAGATTTGGCAGTTATTTCTAGCAGATCTAGAGCCGAAGTAGAGTCTCCGTCATTGGAACAGTGTTATGAGTGTTTTGTATAAAACAAGAAGAAGAAGAAATAGGAGGAAGGGGAGAAAAGGGAGAGGAGGAGGAGGAGAAAGAGAAGGAGCTGAAGAAGAGGGAGGGGAGAAGTAGTAGGGAGAGGAGAAGGAAGGAAGGAAGGAAGGAAAGAGAAGGAGAGGGAGAAGGAGGAGAAAGAGGAGAAGGAGGAGAAGGAGGAGAAAGAGAAGGAGGAGGAGAAAGAGGAGAGGAGGAGAAAGAGGAGGAGGAGGAGGAGGAATAAGAGAAGGGGAGAAGAAGAAGAAGAAGAAGAAGAAAAGAAGAAGAAGAAGAAGAAGAAGAAG
>NC_068985.1:47089506-47090938 GCF_001194135.2 Octopus bimaculoides
GAGGAGGAGGAGAAAGAGGAGGAGGAGAAAGAGGAGGAGGAGGAGGAGGAATAAGAGAAGGGGAGAAGAAGAAGAAGAAGAAGAAGAAAAGAAGAAGAAGAAGAAGAAGAAGAAGAAGAAGAAGAAGAAGAAAAAAAGAAGAAGAAGAAGAAGAAGAAGAAGAAGAAGAAGAAGTTAAGGAATGATGAACAGAATAAAGAAATACATGTGACTGAAAACTTATGAATAGGTGAAGAAGAGAATAGAATAAAAGCGTAAATGCAAGAAAGCAGAAACGAGAAAGTACGGCTAAAAGTTTAAACAAATGGAATATAATATATAAAAAAAGAGACAGTTACGTAAATTAAGACAAGATTGTTTAGTTTCACCTTTGTTATATTGTAAAGAAAGGGAAAAGATATCTAGAAGTGTGAATGGTAATTGGTCATAATCCGAAGAATGTACGAGAAGAGCACGGTAATGACTCAACTGGGGTTCGACATCGTGTTACAAACGGCCTTATAATTCGATATATAGAGAGAGACAGAAGAGAACGAAGGAAAGAAATCATGAAGATATAAAAGAGAGAGAGAGAGAGAGAGAGAGAGGAAGAGAGAGAGAGAGAGAGAAAAGGAGGGAGAGAGTTAGAGGGAGAGAGGGGAGAAAGAGATAGAGGTATAAAAAATTAGCCTGAGTATTGAATTGGTAGTATATTTATCGATCCCGGTATGCTGAAAGGTAAAGTTCCCCTTGGCGGGTTTTGAAATAAGAACTAGAAAGCTGGAATAAAGACTGCAAATCACTCTGTCCGATGTTCTGACGACTGAAGACAAAGTTAAAAAGGAAGAATGTATGAATTATGTATAATAGGATGAGTAAAAATGGAAAGAAGGGAAAATGTAGTTAAATAAAATAGTAAAGGAAACAAAATGAATGAAAAATATGGAAATAACGAGGGAATAAGAAAAGTATGGAACATTATAAACGACGCAAATCTTAGTAAAAAAGTAAAAGAACCAAATGAAGAAGAAAAAAAGAATAAACGAGCGAGGAAAAGAAAACAAAGACATGGAACATCTGAGATGAAAAAATAGAGAAGCACAGTTTCAAGCGAAGGAATGAAAGAAGGAAAAATGAAAATTTAAAATGAAAAAGAAAAGATAACAAGTGATGTAAAAAAAGAAACAACAAAAATTTAAATAAACAGGCAAAAGAAAAGAAGAACGAATGTAGTCAAATAAGAAAAGCTGAAGTAAAGAAATTTAGCATAAGAAAAAGGGCGAAATAAAGAGAGTTAATAAATATAAAAGATAGTTCACAAGATTGAGAGGTAGCGTGGGAATTCAAAACTTTAATTAACACGCAATTTAAAGACAGAAAAAAAAAATGATATTAAGATCCTTTGAAAGGTGTAATGGTAATTAATTAAAATTAACATAGAATGTGTTTCAAG
>NC_068985.1:47091030-47095221 GCF_001194135.2 Octopus bimaculoides
TATATATATATATATATACATACGCACACACATATACATACACAAACACATACCTACGCACATAAATACTTGTGCTCACAAAGACAGATATGTATATATATGTATGTGTGTGTGTGTGTGTGTGTGTGTGTGTGCTTACACATACAAGACATATGCACAACATACACACACTGAATAATTAATCGCACATATGAATAGGGAAACATACAAATAGAAGCACATCTATACACATCGCTCACGCACTCATATACACAAGTTAGCAGATTATATTATTTAGTGCAGTCTCGGTTATTGGAAAGTGTCTTGCAGCCGTATGCTGTTGATTATATTCATATATGTTTCTTTCTTTCCTTCTTTATGTGTTTCTTTGTTTGTTTCTTTCTTTCGTTCTTTTTTCTATCTTTCTGTTTGTATCTATGCGTGTATTATATTACATAACTACTATAAATACGCGTAGTAAATGCATTCAAAGCTTGAACTTTTGTTATTGTTTTCCTTCTGACAGGCACCCCAACACCCACCCACTCACGCAGACGTAAGTGGGGCCTATGTCTTCGTGCGTATATGTAAGTCTGCAGTTTTTCATATTTTCACTCTGCTGGTAAATTTATTATCAAACGAAACATTAGGTCCAGAGTAGAGAAACATTTTATTTGATATTTTATTTAATAACTAATGGTATCTAATATGTTGTTCAATTTATATTTCAACCTATAACTATACACACACATTCACAAATATATACGAACAAAGAC
The DNA here is from genome assembly GCF_001194135.2 of Octopus bimaculoides. Taxonomy (NCBI): domain Eukaryota; kingdom Metazoa; phylum Mollusca; class Cephalopoda; order Octopoda; family Octopodidae; genus Octopus; species Octopus bimaculoides. The sequence continues at coordinate 47,091,786 of NC_068985.1, forward strand.
TCACATGCATGTATATCCGTGTGTCCGTATTGCAAGACTGTGTCACATATTTCTAAAAATAATTAATACCTTGTGTAGATTAATATCTATCCCGAAAATGAGAATGATCAATAAATATCATATTCTTGTAGTTTCATCTTGTGAACATTCAGTCTAAGTAAATATCGTGTGAACTTCAAGGTATAGTTATTAGAACCGGGGATTTCCATGAAGAGTAAATACTGTGATTGGTAGATGCAACAGAGGCATTTAGCTGTGCTTACAGTCAATGTGTTGAGGTGAATACGCAAGGCGAGGGGCTGTTGAACTTGTAAAGCTGACGTGAGGGGAAAGAATAGGGTTTATGGGGATATTCTTCGTGAGTGTGTTTGAGTAAACATACCGACTTTTAATATAAAAGCACTCACTAATACATTACTTAATACAGTTTTATACTTGAGTGATGAGGAATTATGTACATTATTTACATTATTTACATTTGACGGATATTTGTCGTCATTTTGTTTGTTGTTAACACAATGTTTCGTCTGAAGAGTACGTCGGCCGAAACGTTGTGTTAACAAAAATCAAGATGAGGACAAATATCTGTCAAATGTAAATAATGTACATTACTCAAACTCTCATTTCACCGCCCGCCGAATATTACTGAAAAGAAGTCATTATCATCCGACACCCTCTTCATATCAACAAACCTTATTCCCAGGCCAACTTCAACCTCTCAACCACATCCAACCTCCAATTTTCTTCTAACGCAGCCTTCATCATTAGCAGCTGGCGGAATCTTTAGCACGCCGGACACAATGCATCGTGGTATTTCCTCCGTTTTTACGTTTTGAGTTGAAATGTTGCCGAGATCGATTTTGGTTTTCATCCTTTCGGAGTCGATACCACAAGTGCCAGTTGAGCATTGGAATCGATGTAATCGAGTAGTCCTTCCCCAAAAATTTCAGGCCTTGTCCGTACAGTAGAAAGGATCATTAGAATAAGTGAAAAATAAGTCATCGAGTGTTAAAAAAAAAACATCTTTGTATGTTTCCTAATTAACAGAACACACTAAAAGTGAAAAACATTTATTCTTCTAGTTTATTGACGGATTATATCTTCCTTTAATATCATATGTATACTTAATGAAGCAATAGCCTGAAGAATATGAAAAATATATTAACAGGTTCCCCAAATTATCGGGATATTCACAGCATAAACATTATTTGCTCCTCGTGCTTATTACCAGATTTTTATGTTTCACCAGTTCCATGTATATGCCCATGTCTAAAAGAAACTGTATGCCAGGCAGTAATTTTCAACATACTGTGATTCAGCTGAACAATGGCCGTCTCTTTGAAGTCATCTTAAAGTGTTTTCTATCTTTTTTATAAAGCTTGGAGTGTAAATTGAGGGTGATTTTATCACACGTTCTAACAGGTCCATTGACCAAGCTGGTATCAGGGTTTGGAGCTATATTTAGTTGTCACTGTTCACTAGTTCCAGATGAGTCTGCTTGAGCAGATCAAAAACTAAAAGCCTTACAGAAATATCAGCTCCATATATGTTGGACAACATTATCATGTCTCCTTCCTTTGTTTATAGAGTAGAAGTATGATTTGGAGAAGTTTGTGGTATCTCGAGAGTATGAAGAGACCCAGTTGACCATTTCACATTTAGTTCGAGGAATTTAAAATTATATTGCGTATGTGATTAATTTGAATACGTTTGCACGTCGTGAGGTAGTTGGGGAATCTGATATTTCGGTAGTGACTCTTACACTGAGATAACATATTTAATAATGGAGCTTTGCGTATTTGTTCAGACCATCTGCACTAAATAGGTCAACTAAACAGGCCAGCTCTGCCTTTTTACTTTTCGGGGTCTATGAATATGTATCGATCTATGAAGATTGATTGGCGGAACTATAAAAACATTAGAAAAGGTAACTTCCGGTATTTGTTCAGTTGTTTGGATTCTGATATCAAATCTCGCTATGGGTACATAGATGGTAAACATAATCCATCACTTGGTGTAACACCACGCCCGTGCTTTTAGCAAGGACCTTTCTGCTGCAAAAGTTCGGGTCAAATGTGCGACTTGAGGACATCTTTCCTCTGAAATCCTACCAGTCTTGGAGACTCTATAAAAGTTCATGGGTATTGCTTTCCATCCCGATTAAAAAATAAACAAATTACTGTTGCAATGAGAGTATATAAGGACTATAACAGTTTAAGAATGTCTGTTTGCTCGCCAGTCACTCCGTTATTCGGTATTTCACAGGAATGTTTGCATATTGGACGATAATTCTCCTCCAATGTTTCCAAAACTGTTATAGATAATGTATTACAGGAAAATACAATAAATCATTTTTCATAATGATCTGTAGCGATACAGAGGGAGGCCAGTGGAAAAGATAAAACAGTGATGAATTAAACGTTAGACTATATGAATGTTTAGGTGGATATCAACAGGATGTGATAAAGTTCAATATATGGGAGATGGAACCATGGAGACTGCTCTGGTCAAATATTCACAGGAGGTTGTGAGGAGGGAGAGGAAAGTGTTGTTAGTAAATCAGTGGTCAGAATAAAATAGAAGAAATTGAATATCATTTGTAAACATAGTTCAATTTTGTATTAACATTTATATCCAGTTGCATATTCATCAAACCTTCGGTCACGACGTGTTGTAGTTTCATTCTGCGAGGTTTTAACATGAAGAAAAAAGTCATGAGAGATGATATTTTGGCTTTAGTTCTTCGTACAAATTATGCAAGTAGTGCTAGAATTCAAAATGACACTGGAAAGGATAATCTCTTCTGAGAATTTAAACTGAATTTTAGAACAGTCAGGAATCCTATGACGGATCTTATGTGTTTAACTGTACACTGTACACTGTATTTGTATGAATAATATATAGTCTATTGACTAATTTTTCTACATGTTAGGCCACTGGTAGTATAACTTACTAAAATTTTTATTACCCTGATATTATTAATTATTGATAATTTTTTTCTGGAAAATGTTCGAAGTAACGCCGGCATTATTTTATTAGCTGCTGACAAAAAACTGCGCTTGCCCGGTGGATTTGAAAATTTATTGTGTATAAGCACGGGGTACATGCTGGATTGCCGCGTATTTATATGATCAATCTAGGCGTGTTGATGAAGACTTCGCCTAGCAAATTATTTTATTTACTAAAAACAGTCAGAAACCATGGTCCAGGATATAGATGGTAAATGTCTTTATTTTTCATTCCTTTCGAAGTGGTTTGGATTTTGGTTATTCCCTCTAGTGTGCCAGAAATCCTATGACAGATACCTCTTATGTGTTTAAATGTACACTGTATTTATATAAATAACATATAGTCTATTGACTAATTTTTCTACACGCTAGGCCACTGATAGGAAAATTTTCTAAAATTTTGATTACCCTGATATCATTAATCATAT
>NC_068985.1:47095360-47098622 GCF_001194135.2 Octopus bimaculoides
TATATATATATATATATATATATATATATATATATGTATGTATGTATGTATGTATATATCCGTGTGTGTTAATTGAAAGATCATTTAATATATTTAAGTAGTGTACCACATCTATTTTTACATGACTAAGCTTAACATTAACTTCGAAAAATCGTCGGTCGTTGACTTTACCACGATGACTGATATTTATGGAAGATAACGACTAGTAGAGCATCGAAGAGACTGTCAACCTTTCCTAGAATGTATTATGATATATATGTGTCTTTGTATGTGTGCGTGTGTGCACGTGTGTGTGTGTGTGTGTTCGTGTGTCTATGTGTATGTGTGTCTATGCATGTGTGCGTGTGTATATGTGTAATGAATGTAAACTTGTACGTGATCAAGTATGCTCGATTTGTTAAGAAGCTCGTATGAAATTCCGGGTTCGATGCCCCCATGTGATATCTAGGGCGAATGTCTGCGAACAATAACATCAGGTTAACTTAAGTATTGGTGAGTGAAGCTGTGCAAAAGGTAACAACATGGAAACCCGGCCACCAGACTGTATATTTGAGTCAATTTCCTGGCCTTATTAGACACTGTTATACACATTCTGCTCGATGATTGTTACATCAGAACAGTCCACTTAAGAAAATAAAAATGGAATACTCATCGTATAAACCGGCGGATGATTTATTTATTCTTCACATCAACGTATACATATCATACATGCTTATACATCACATACATATGATGTCATTTCCAGAAGATATGCTCCATGCATATTGGGTAATAATGTTAACGTGCTGTAAGAATTGTTGAAACAGCTTGGGGAATGAGTGCATTGAAATATCACAGCTGTTGTTATCTACTTTTGTTTCAATGTTACACCAGTGTAGAATTCTCAGTAAATTTCGTAATTAGTCAACAAGTCTGCAGTCCACTTAATAAAATGAAAATGGAATACTCATCGTATAAACCGACGGATGATTTATTTACTCTTCACATCAACGTATACATCTCATACATGCTTATACATCACATATATATGATGTATAATACATTGCATACGTGCGTATACATCACATACATATGCAGAATCAGTCAAGATTTCCACGTATACATTACATGGATACCTGGTGTGCCACTACGAATGTAGTTATGTGGCCATGAGATTTTATATAAGTCCGAATGAACATGTTCCTACGTATAAACATATATAATGTTGATGTTTATCTATGCATCCCCGTTCTCAGTGGAATTTTTTTCTCTCCTGTCCTTGATCTCTCAGATAACTATTCAGTCCCAATGCATACCTGCATGGTTTGAAGCATAGGTGGCCGACAAAAGTTGTAACTTCCACTAGACTGATCCGGTCATTTTGTGAGATATGATCCCAATGTTTTTTCTGAAATATCTTTAAGAATACAGAAGGCAAGTAATTCTTTCAGGGTTCTTGTCTGCTTGAACATGGCATCGCAAGGCGAAAAGATTTGCTGTGCACTATGCATATGTTCTATACTCAAGTTGTACTATACTCAAGTTTTCCTATACTCAAGTAAGACATGAACCCTTTATAGATATCATGAAAAGGACTTTGGACGCTTCCATCAGAGATGTCTGAGGCACATTCTGAATGTTTGCTGATCCTTGTATATATATGTATGTGTACACGTTCGTCTATACTAATGTTACTATATTCTTCTTTCTATTTCTTTTATTGTTTCCTTGCAATTTTCAACCACTTTACTCTACAATGTTGGTGAACCCTTTTCCGCGATATTTTCCGATTCACACATCATCCCTTATTCCTTAATACACTCACCATAAACTCTCAGATCTGTATGTTTCTATACTCTCTGCACTGTCACGTTTTCCCTTTATTTGTTCATTTCCCGAAGATATGATCCATACATATTGGGTAATAATGTTAATGTGCTGTAAGAATTATTGAAACAGCTTGGGGAATGAGTTCATTGAAATATCACAGCTGTTGTTATCTATTTTCTTTCAATGTACATTGTTCTATTCAGTTGGTGAATCTTATATTCGCATTAAATGGAACAACAACGTGTATATCGATATATATCCATACATGCGAATTTAGAAGTTTAAGGTAGTAAGCTACATTGATCCCTAATTTATTGGGTATTCGGTGTGCATGCAACATAAAATATACATTCATACTTCCATACACACACGTACACACATGCGCGCACTCGCGCGCGCGCACACACACACACCTGTCAGAATCAATTATGTAAATTTCTTCATGTATGTATTTATGTATGTGCGTACTTTCATCTATACTGATGTTACTATATTCTTTCAATCTCTTCTCTAGTTTACTTGTAATTTTCAATCACTTTCCTCTACAGTCTTGGTGAACCTTTTCTCGCGATATATTCCGCTTCTCCCATCATCCCTTATTTCCTAATATATCTCACTACATACTCTCTGATCTGTATATTTCTATACTTTCTTCACAGTCACGTTTTACCTCTGTCTGTTCATTTCTCCAGCGTTAATTCATTCACTGATCTTATTTGTCTGTTTATCGTTTTATTCATTGCTTCGTTCTGTTTTCTTCATGCGGCTTCTGGTTCTAATTTTATAACTGCACTTTTCGATTTCTATATGTAATTCTTTCATCCGTACTTTATTGCTTTCTTTTCACTTTCACATTTCATATTTTCTTGTCTTCTTTCATTCGTTGTTTCGTTTAATATTTTATTAATTTTTTAAAAATGTTGTTTATATAGCTTACTTTACTCTTTTCTGGCTTACATCATTTATTGCGTATTACTCTTTTATCCCGTATGCACGTCATTTAACTTACTGCAATTGCTTCTTTCCTCTATATGTGCCTCTTATTCCCTCTCTTCTGTGTTCTTGCACTGTGTGTATATATATACATATGTATGTGTGTGTGTGTGTGTGTATACGTATATATATATATATATATATATATATATATATATATATATATATATTTATATATATATATAAATATATATATGTATATATATATATATGCATACATATAAATATATATACGTATATATATGTGCATATATATGTCTGCATGTATGGATCTATGTATGTATATATATATATATATACATATACACATACATATGTGTGCGCATCTGTGTGTGCGCATGAGAGAGAGGGGGGTTCGTGTGTATATCTGTCTATGCTCACTCAGACCCAATCTTAAACCCACACAGGTACATACACACGTATATATGTATATATATATATATATATATATATATATATA
>NC_068985.1:47098632-47099201 GCF_001194135.2 Octopus bimaculoides
TATATATATATATATATATATATATATTTATATACATGCAGTAATTGATGTACATATGCATACACTACCATACACACTCGCACACACACACACATATATATATATACGCCAGTGTTAGTATGTATACGTGTATGGATATGTGTTGTGTGTATAGCTATTTGTATGCATAGATTCGTTGTTTGCCATGTATCTCCTTACCTCCCCACATTACGTACATGCCGTCTACCAGCCAAAAGAAGGTAATACCAGTTAAGTCAAACACCGGCAGAACTCCGGCTCACTTTTACACAGTGTACATGATAATGTAAAGCCCCTCGGATCAAGTACAGCTTTAGAGCAAAATCAACAGATTCTGTCGTTTCTTTACTAAGATTACTTTTTACTTGTTCTCTGGTAAATGTTGATCTTTATTCGCTGATGCCTGCTCTATGACGACCAATACTTATTATCAAGTGTGTTTGCAATGGCTTCGCTCATACACTGACTATTCCCGTGATAATTAAGAAGTCGTTTACCACCACCAACACTACTACTACTACTACTACTACTACTACTACTACTACTACTAC
>NC_068985.1:47099211-47100160 GCF_001194135.2 Octopus bimaculoides
TATATATATGTACGATGGTTTCTTTCAGTTTCTGTCAACTAAATCCACTCACAATGCCCGAGGATAATGTGGATAACAGTTGCCTAAGATGTCACGTCGTGGAACTGAACCCGGAACCATGTGGTTGGGAAGCAAGCTTTTTATCACATAGCCACGCTTGCATCATATATATACACACACACATACAAAGGGTGGGTGAAAAGTGATAGGCATTAAAACTTGGCAATAAAATCCATATTCTTTTTACAAATTCATTGAAACAAATGATGCATATTCTTTATTACATAGGAACATGAAAGTAAATTTTCATATTTCATCGTAAGCACCGGTGGCGTCAACCATTTTCCTCAAATCGCTAGGGATGGAATGAACAAACTTCTGAACGACGTCGTCTGAGATATCTGTGTCTCCAAGTCCTCTAGGATGCGAGGTTTTGTCTTCTACCTCTCTTCTATTGTATAACCCCACAGGTAAATTCACATGGAGTGAGATCTGGACTTCTTGGAATTCTGGACTTCCGGGCATCTTCAGTCACAATCTTCAGGTCTGAGCTCCTGCAAGTAATGGGGTTTCCACGGACGAAAATTCAATACTTTATGCAACACAGTATGCATTGTGTGTCTTGTTAGTCCACTTTCACGAGCTGCATGACGTGTTGATTTTTGAAGGCTGTGATTAAACATTCCCTGCACTCTTGCCACGTTCTCCGCTGATCGGGATGTGGTTGGATGGCCACTTCTTGCATCGTTCACAAAGCCCTTGGTCATCAGCTTTGCATGACAGCTTTTTATTGTCTCAGGTCGTAGTGTTGCCTGCTTACCTTTCTATGCATCTCTGAACCTAAACAATGGAATTCCACACGTCATAGCGTGGTGTTATCTTAGCTCGCTCCTGAACAGTCAAGCGACCGGCAATCTGGATAAATAAAAACAAGAATTAAGACAATAAG
>NC_068985.1:47100434-47102064 GCF_001194135.2 Octopus bimaculoides
TATATATCTGTGCTTATGCATGTATACATTCTAAACAAACTACAAACTATGGACATGGATTAAACGTCCAACGCTTTGTGTTAGTTCTTAATCTCTAAATATAATATTTTCTGCAAGTTGTGTTAGAGAACCGCAGCTAATCAGTTTTAAGTTCGTATCTTTTAACTGGTACAACATCAAATTATATTGCAAACATGCTTCACTCTCGTTCGTCCATCAATAATTGTCTACATTGACAATAAATACCATCGTATTGCTAATATTATATTTGATATATCAGTTATTCGTTTGGTAGCATATGCCTCAATATTATACAAGCAATTTCCTATGCTGTCGTCCTGAAGTAAAATGTACGATATTCAACAGATGCAAACTCACGCACGCCTATTACAACATTCCTAAAGATACACACACACACACACATACATGCATATATATCTCTACACATATATACATATATGTATATATATATATACATACACACATATATCTATACACATATGCATATACACACATATATACTTGCACAAATACACGCACACATATGATTGTATAAGTGCTTGGTTGGAAGAATATTTGTGAAGGCTTGCATCCTGCATAATTCATCATGGGAATTATGATACATATATATATATATATATATATATATATATATATATATATATATATATATATATATATACATATATATATGCATATATATACATATATATACATACATATATATACATACATGTATATATATACATATATATACATATATGAATATACACATGTAAGATTACGTATCCTGATGTATGTGTGTGTGTGCGTACGTGTGTGTGTATGTGTGTGTGTGCGTGTTTGTGTGTGTGTGTTGTTTGTGTGTGTGTGTGTGTGTGTGTGCGCGTGTGTGTGTGTGCGTGCGTAATTTAACTATGGGAATGTTTGGTTCTATCCCTTGGATTGTGAGATGTCTGAGTATGTGGCTGGGTTTGTTGGTTGAATGAATTACAAAGTTTCCTCTGCAAGCTCCCTATCAAACTGTATTCACCTTTAACCAAGCTGCAGATTATATTATTGAAAGACAAGATGAAAGTATGAAAGAACGAAGGAAGAAACAATAGCTATGCAAGAGATATTGGTTATGTTATAGTTGTGGATCATGCTGTTGTTGTGGTTGGTGGTGTTGTTGGTGTTTAGTGGTAGAGATGAATCTAGTTATATAAAGAAAGCAAAGTAAGGCGGAAGACGGCGTGCGGGCGGTCCGTGGCTACTTTAAACCGTATACTTTGGTTTTAACAAGTAAGGTAGAAATAGAAAGATATTTAGCTCGTCCTTCACTTCACAAGATCATGATCCGAACCTTTTGTCAACTACCCAAACCCCTTCCTCGCCTATCTCTTTACTCCGCTCATCTCATCATGATTACACAGATAATATCAGTTTACTCACATCCTAGCAGGGACCCGATGACTTTATTTGCCAATTTCTCTATAATTGGGATTACTTCCAAGATCTTATGTTACTTGCTGGTGCCACCATTTATATGAGATACTTTCATTAAATTCTGATTTTTTTCTTTCTTTTCTCTTTCTATTTTTTCTTTATCTTTCCCCCTCTCTTTATCTGTGTATATATATATATATAT
>NC_068985.1:47102210-47103469 GCF_001194135.2 Octopus bimaculoides
ATACATATACATATCGATAAATACATATGTATACAAACACACGTATACACATATTTTATACATATATATATATATGTAAATATATATATATATATATACTTACACGTGTATATACATATATACATAAATATGTATATGCATGTATATATATGTATGCATATATATATGTGCGTGTGTATGTGTGTGTGCGTCTGTGTGTTTTTCGTTTCTTTTTCGTATTTGTCATTTATTTATTCCATGTAACATTCTCTATCTCTCTCTCTCTCTCTCTCTCTCTCTCTCTCTATCTATCTATCTTTATGTATCTCTCTCTGTCTCTATCTGTCCTTATCTCTCTCTCTCTATCTATCTATTTATCTGTCTGCCAAACTATCTATTCAATTGCACTATACACTGTTTTATTCTACATATCACTATCAATATTTTTCTCCATTATCTCTGTTTACTCGAGCTTCAGTGCGGCTCTGCTGTCAAGAATGTAATGTTACCGAGCTCTGGTGCATTGTTGCCGTGAATACACAGACATGTCTACACATATTTTGCTAAGCGCAACGGATTGGCAAAATTATTTGCTATCAAGGCAGACAGAATTATATGCAGAAATAATGATGACGTCTTAGAAGTGAAAGGGAGTTTAATGTATTAATATTTCTGAAACCTTCGAATATTAATGCGAAAGCTCCACGTTCTGAGATCAAATTTCAGTCGACAAATCTGTTATGCCTTTCGCAGTTTATAAAAGCAAATACCATTTCTATACAGTAGTCGATATAATTAACAGTAAAATAACTTCAAAATGTATGTTCCCGTGTCTAATCTAGAAAACTATGCTATATTAAATAAAAGTGTTGACTTTTGACAGAGTAGGTGGAATTAGGCGTTGTCGATGAAGAGAGAAAATGCAAACACAAATTATGAGCAAACTTTAAAGAAAAGAGGAAACAAATTTAAGAAATTTAGAAGAAACCTCATTGGGTTAATTTATGTCTGTAAAAAGGAAAATTTGATTTATGTTTGCGGGTAAGGGAAAACTATGGTTATATGTTTCATTCCTTTTTCGTTCATCAGTACAGTGTGGCGAAGCCTTCAGATTAGTGGATAACGTTTTATATACAGAAAAAGTATATAATTTTGGCGTTAGTTTAATTTTCATGTTTAAAAAAAAATAATAAAAATGAAGTGCTATGGGAAATCATTCCAAAGAGCTAATGGAAATCAGTTTACATGATTAAATTAAACGATGTTGTACTGAACGCTAT
>NC_068985.1:47103705-47107362 GCF_001194135.2 Octopus bimaculoides
TATATATATGTATGTATGTATGTATGTTTGTATGTATGTATATGTACGTTGCATGCATATTTGCATCTGTTAACTGTAGAGCAGATTCACATCCAGAAACTGTCATTCCACATTCACAAGACCTCTTATTCTCTTTCTTTTTTTTTCTCGTATACATCTTTTAATCATTACACATATACACCATTTATTAATTATAATCAAGTTTCCAAGACGTGCACTGCTAACAATACAATGGTATAAATAACTGTTTTAAAGTGCAACCAGCTTTGCAGTTAAACCGGCTTCAAAAATGCTCCAAGCACAAGCATCAACACCACATCGCACCAATACACTCTTCCCCCCCCCTCAGACTTTCAGTACGATAACTATCCACCTTGAACACTAAAATTAGTACCATCACCGACATTTGAACTATAGTATGGTCAAGACCACCAAAAATGTTATTCACTGCTCTACCCCTCCATCATTACTTACAACCGCCAATACTAATATGATAACTTAACCACCTCACCACCATCCACAACCAGCCACTAATAAACTTCTAATCATTAACACCACAAAGATCATTACCTCGTACCTCACCATTACTTCTACCATTGCCTTCACAACCACCGCCACCGCTAATTCCATCCCCATCGCCGCTAATCACTAACACCGATGGCTATATTTCTGTGACCTCTGGCCTTTAAAAGCAATAAAGGTTAGAATAGGCAGGCCATCCACTCTATCAGTCCAATGTCGCAATCCGATATCTCATTCTCGATCCGGCAACTCTTCCATTCATTGCAATATAGAATAACAGAGATGATTAAAACCCATTAATATTATTGTCATAGATGATACTGGATGGGATTACAGCAGCAACAGCAGTGGCAACACCATCAGGAGCAGCAGCTATTGTTACCACAGTAACAACGACAACAATAGCAGGAATGGAAATGACAAAAATATTGCTATCATCGTTAGACTCAACGCACCGTGTGTACTATGAACATCACCACTCGCTGAAATACTCAATCTATCATCGAATTCAATCGCTACAAACAGCAATACCAACATCATCAATTATATACAACAACAACAACAACAACAGAAACAGCAGCAGCAGCAGCAATAACAGCACCAAAAACCGACATTAACAACAGCATTAGGTCTATTATTATTAGCAACACTGTTCATTACTCCTCCGCACCACCACCAACACCACCACCACCACCACCACCACAACAACAACAACAACAACAACAGAAACAACAACAACAGAAGCAACAACAACTACTACTACTACTACTACTACTACTACTACTACTACTACTACTACTACTACTACTACCACTACTGCTGCTGCTGCTGCAGCAAAAGGAGCCGAATTATTCATTTGGTCGAATTTGGTTTAGCAATTCATGGTTTATGAGGTTTATGATAACAAATATATTCTTTTCTACTCTAGGCACACAGCCCGAAATGTTGGGGCCAGTCGATTAGATCGACCATAGTACGCAATTGGTACTTAATTTATCGATCACCAAAGGATGAAAAGCAAAGTCGACTTCGGCGGAATTTGAACTCAGAACGTAATGATAACAAATATATTGAATGAATTTCATGGTTGACGTTTCAGTGCCAAGTCTGCACAGACAGACAAAGCCAGTGACCAACACACACGTACTTGTGTATGTATGTATGTATGTATGTATGTATGTATGTATGTATGTATGTACGTACGTATGTATGTATGTGACCTTGTTTCCCAACCACATAGTTGTGTGTTCAGTCTCATTGCATGGCACAATGTGCAAGTATCTTCTACTATAATCTCAGGCCGACCCGAGCCTCCTGAATTGATTTGGCAAGCGGAAACTGAAAGAAGACTGTCGTATGTGTACACACACACACACATACACACACACACACACACACACACACACACACATATATATACATATATATATTTATATATAAATGTGTGTTTGTGTCTGTCTCTGCATCTGTCCCACCATCACTTGACAATCGATGTTGGTGTGCTTATGTCCCTATAACAGTGGCTTGACAATAAGTACCAGGTTTAAAAAATAACCATTTGGATGGATTGTTTCGGTTAAAATTCTTCAATGCGGTGCCCCAGCATGGTCACAGTTTGGTGATTTAAACAAGTAAAAGATAAAAGATATATATGTGTGCGTGCGTATGTAAATGTATATGTATACGTACATACGTAGGTTGCTTAAATTTGAACGAATGGGAAAGCAGTACTAAGCACATGTCGTAAAGTATATAGTTAATATAATAGCATTCTCCAAGGCGGTGAGCTGGCAGAAACGTTAGCATGCCGGGCGAAATGCTTAGCGGCATTTCGTCTGCCTCTACATTCTGAGCTCAAATTCCGCCAGGACTTTGTCTTTCATCCTTAGTACCAGTTACGCACTGAGGTCGATGTAATCGACTTAATTCCTTTGTCTGTCCTTGTTTGTCCCCTCTGTGTGTAGCCCCTTGTGGACAGTAAAGAAATAAGAAACTTTAGTACGCCGAGCGAAATGCTTAGCGGTATTTCGTTTGCCGATACGTTCTGACTTCAAATTCCGCCGAGGTCAACTTTGCCTTTTATTCTTTCGGAGTCGATTAAACAAGCACCAGTTACGCACTGGGGTCGATGTAATCGACTTAATCCCTTTGTCTGTCCTTGTTTGTCCCCTCTGTGTGTAGCCCCTTGTGGACAGTAAAGAAATAAGAAATTTTAGTACACCGGACAAAATGTTTAGCTTGTCTCGACGTTCTGAGTCGAAATTCTGACTTTTAACTTTTCGCGGTCGATAAAATAAGTGCCAGTTGAGCACTGGGCTCGATATAATCGATTTGTTCAACCCTCCCGAAATTGCTAGCCTTGTGCTGTATTTGAAGCCAATACAATAGAATAACATGTCGGCCCCATCATCTTTGAAGCAACAGAACGTCCAAGATGTGACTGCTATTGGGGAGAGAGAGAGGTAATCGTACCAGAACTCGGTTGACACCTTCACAAGAGACTAGAGAAATATAACGTGAAATGAAGTATCTTGTTTAATGAAACAGTGCATCGCGTGGTCCACGAACTAAACTGAAATCCTTATCCTAACCACTCTGCCACTCAACTTCACTGCTGACATAACTCTTTGTCTTTTTCTTCATCACAAGAAAAAAAAAATTATATACAATGATACTGACACTGGATAGTCTTTAATCATTTTTAATAATAAATGAGAGAAAAAAATATATAAAGTAATAGATTTAGAATCATTTTTTCCCGTTAAAATGAGTGCTGCCTGATAGATACTCCCACCACTGACACTTGGTAAATAAAGATTAATTGCTTTGTAAAGGAGTTGAATTTATCATCGACTTTACCATCAACCTGGACTCCTAACTATTCAATGGCATTTCAGCTTTGGGAACTACCCAGGCCACTGTGAAATGTCAATCCGTTAATCTTGTTAAAACTTAAGACTAATTGTGAAGTTGTGAGTCTACGATTATCGATATGTCTCTGTCCCTCTTTCTCAGTTGGTTGTCTGTCTGTCTCTCTCGCGGTCTCACTTTCTTTCTGTCACTCCCTATCTCTCTCGTTCTTTTTGTCTTTATATATTTATATTTATATATATATATATATATATATATATATAT
>NC_068985.1:47107877-47109573 GCF_001194135.2 Octopus bimaculoides
GTGTGTGTGTGTGTGTGTGTGTGCGTGTGTGTGTGTGTGTGTCCACGCGTGTACGTGTGCATTATACATGCATAGATGTGAATGTGTGTTTGTGTGTGAAAGCGCGTGGCTTAGTGGTTAGGGCCGTGATTTCGATTCCTGGCGACGCATTGTGTCCTTGATCAAGACACTTTATCTCATGTTGCTCCAGTACATTCATCAGGCAAAAATGAGTTGTGCTTGTAATTCAAAGAGCCGGCCTTGTCACATTCTGTGTCAGGTTGAATCTTCCTGAGACTACCTTACGAGTACGCCTGTTTGTTTGAACTCGAGCAGACTGTTGCGTTGATCGAATCAATTTGGAACACTCATCATAGTAACCGACGGAGTGCCGTTTAGTTTTTTTTGCATTTATATATATGTTGGTAGTCTACCGTAAGTTGGAAGATTTATGCAGATATGATTCGTTCATGATATTTCTGTTTCCTGACATAATATAAAAAAAATGAATTGTCTAATGAATCGTTTGAGAAAGTATCTCACGAAGGAACTTATACATAGCCATTCAATCTGCTAAAATTTTCTGCCAAATATCCTCAAACCACAATCTATGGTCTTCAATAAAAATCAGACCTAATCGACAATCTAGTCTTATATACCACTAAACAATTTGTGATGGTTAGGGATGAATTGCAAAACTTAACAACCGACATGTTCTTTGGACTGTTTTCACAACATGGATGACACATTTTGGTCTATACTTCGATCTAAGTTAGTCACTGGTTGGAACATCATATCTATTTGATGAAACAAATGCTAGAAATCATTTTACGAACATTACAAAGGATTGTCACAGTAACATAATTAGAAAGAACTGATGAGTGCTTAAGCTTCGCACGGAAGAAAAACAAAATATTTTTTTTTTGAAGCGATCTAGTATTATCAAACATTCTCTATTAAGAATCACCGGCGAAAACGATTTTGGTGTTTGCGTTAAATAATTGCTTCGTCCATACTTTAAGCAAACGTTAATGATTTTGTAGGTTTCATTAGAAATATGTGACAGCTAGCAGCGCGTTGCACATTGTCATGAATGCACTGCATACATCAACAGTTTTAATCATAATATTAAACAGCCCACAGTGCAAGTTAAGAAACTAATTAATATGGTTATGTAAATATTTCAATTTTAAACTTGCGAATTCCATGGTAACCAAGGAACAAACGAACACATGAACATACACAAATGTATATAGAATGTTGTATGAATTAGAAAATATTTTGATGTATTTTATCTAAAAGGGTGTGTAAATATTACGTAAGATAGGCGCATGAAGGTGAGCATTGTTGAGTAATTTATTAAAATATGCTTGACGATTGCGACAGACAGTATCAGTTTCAGTTCTATCTTTCTATCTATTGGCCCCCAAATTCTTACACACACGCACGAACGCGCGCGCGCACACACACACACACACACTCACACACGAGACAAACCCAAAGACACGCACCCATATTTTAAAAAAAACATTTCATATAATTTTTCCACGATTTGACTGTTTTTCATGCTTTAACTGTAAGTTGAAAAGGTCGCAAAGACCTGAAACCGGTACTAAAATGTCCTTCATGATAAAATTATTTTAGCATTTTCTACCTTGTCTTATTTTTCTTATACATATCAACTCTTGTGTTGCTTTTCAAACTTCAACATATATAT
>NC_068985.1:47110867-47112275 GCF_001194135.2 Octopus bimaculoides
TGTGTGTGTGTGTGTGTGTGTGTGTGTGTGTGTGTGTGTGTGTGTGTGTGTGTGTAAACAGATTTTAATCCGTGTATATAGATTGAACCGGCTGGCTTTCTAGCAAATGACTATAGTTGTTTCAACGTATCGTTATCAACTGTTAATTGCTGAATGTTATACAAATTGTACGCAAATATATATTAATATGATACAACAATAGCTGTATAGGTTTGCATAATCGGGTGACCAGAGTCAAACCACTGCAGTATCACTTTTCATTTCTCACCAAATACAATATTTGGTATCCCTCTAACAAAGAACAAGGAAGCAGAAATAAATACAAACGAGGAGAAAACCACAAAAACAAATTCAGGGAAATAAAAAGTAAATAGGATGTGTTGTTTATACGTCTAAAACTGCGGTGAAAATCTCGAAAATCATTTCGTGTAGACGACAAATGCTAAGACGCGTCATAACTCTGTCGGCTGAACAAATCTCACAAGCACTAGTGGATGATACTATCACTTCACGTAATTTCACCGTATTGCGTATCATCAGTGGCAGCTAACCAAAAACCGAATGCAGACCATAGATCACTAAAGCCGATTTAGAATATTACGTGTCAAACAGTCAGTAATGTCGTAAAGTGTTGGTAAGCTAGGTATAAATTAGATATAAACGACAGAAGCAGCTTTTGTAAACAATATTAATTTGCACATCCAAGCATTAAGTAGAAGGAATCTTTCAGCGGGATCGATCCCATTTCTACAGGATAGCAGAGCGACCTTCTTGGGCATGATTAATGTGTGTATATAAATAAGAATGTCTGCGTTTATAAAAGCGCTTTCCCTAATATTAGTGAAATGCCAGATAAAGGCAAAGAACTTATTGTTATAATTGCAATTTCGATTAGACATACACAATTAAGCAGAAATATTTCTATCTGTAAGCGGTACATGTGATGGTGCACTTTAGACAGAAATATGAATATCAAATGAGAAAGACAGTATTATGTAGAAATAACCTATAATATTGTTTATATGAATAGCACTAGGCTTGTATCCCGACAGTGCTTATTCTATATTTTATTTATTGAATACTTAGCATTTCCAGCAATTAATTCATCGGTCAGTCGCCAACAAAGGAACAATCTTCATCATTTGTTTCTAGATCAAGATAAGATGTATAGATTTCTGGAATAATTTTAATTTAATTACCTTCATATTGTTATAGACTTAATAATTGCCATTCTCTCTGTTCTCCATCCCCCTCTCTCTCTCTCTCTCTTCCTTTCTCTCACACGCTTATAAACACGCACACTACATGAAGATTACCTAAATATATACATACATACATATTTATGTGTATATATATATATATATATATATATATATATATATATATATATATATATATATATATATAT
>NC_068985.1:47112285-47117645 GCF_001194135.2 Octopus bimaculoides
TATATATATATATGTATATATATATACATATATATATATACATATATATAAATATATATATATATAAGCATACATACGTACAGAGATATTGTCTATATAAGATGTACAAACCAGAAAGAGAAAATGGAGACATAGATCGATATATAATTGTATAGTGTTTACAATTATGCATGTAATTAGTTCTGGAGATTTGCATATGTAATTTAGATGTTATGATAGTATATTTTATAGATGGCGGTAATATATCATATCCAGAGAAATACATACATAAAAATATATACAAACATGCATGCATACGTAAATTTACCTATATATGTATATGTGTGTGTGTATGTATGTGTGTCTGTCTATGTGTATACAGATACATATCTAGAAACATATACATGTGTATATATAGGTATGTGTGCGTATATAAAAGTATGCGTATGTTAACGTCATCGGATGATATACATAGTTGAATATGAAATCTGTTAATACCACACACAAACTCACATAGACTTGTAAGTATATTTATGTATGTATATGTGCTTGTATATGAGGGTGTATCTAGTGTGTGTGTAGGCGTATGAACAATCAAGTTCCATACTTTAAAGTGCTAAGTACTCGATATCATGATTACGGTGTTTAAATGTATTTATTATAGTTAATGAAACCGTATCAAAAAATTGTTACAATTACTCTCAAAAAGATTCTAACAGGCAAGATATAATCTTTTGTCGCACATATATATATATGCATCTTAGCTCGTTTGTTTTCAGCTGAAAGCGAGGATTGGTAGAAGTTTTAGAACGTCATACAAAGTACTTTCCGGAATTTTTTTCGACTGCTAAAATTTCGTGTTGAAATCTCACTGAGATCAAATTCACTCTTCATCGCTTACTGGGATCGCTGTAATTGACGAACTCTCTTGAAGGTACTTTAGCCATTTGTTCCGGCTATTTACACTCGTAGCTCGATTCCCACCGGTGTCAAATGTACTTTTCCACCTTTTAAGGTGGATAAATGAGAATCAGTGAAGTACTGGGGAGAATGTAATCGACTCACCCCTTCCCTCAATCATGCTGGCCTTGTGCCAAAATTATTAAGAAATATTATTATTATTATTATTATTATTATTATTATTATTATTATTATTATTGAACTGGCAGAATCGTTTCCAGGCTAGGCAACATGTTTAGCGACATTTCGTCCGCCTTTTTACGTGCTGAGTTCAAATTCCGCTGAGGTCGACATTGCCCTTCATAATTTCGGGGTCGATAAATAAAATACCAGTTGAATACCAGTGGCTATGTAATCGACTCGTCCCCCCCCCCCCACAAAGCTGTCCTCGTGGCAAAATTTGAAACTATTATTACTATTAATATTAATGAGCTGGCAGAGTCGTTTCTACGCTGGGCAAAATGTATAGCGGCATTTCGTCTGTTTTTACGTTCTGAGTTCAAATTCCCCTTAGTTCGAATTTGCCTTTCGTCCTTTCGAGGTCGATAAAATAAGTACCTGTTGAACACTTGGGTCGATGTAATAAACTCATCCCCCTCATCCAAAACTGCTGCCCTTATGGAATAATTTAAAGCCATTATTATTATTATTGCTGTTGTTGTTGTTGTTGTTGTTGTTGTTGTTCTTCTTCTTCTTCTTCTTGTTCTTCTTCTTCTTCTTCTTCTTCTTCTTCTTCTTCTTCTTCTTCTTCTTCTTCTTCTTCTTCTTCTCCTTCTCATTATTATTATTATTATTATTATTATTATTATTATTATTATTATTATTATTGAGTGAGAGAGCAGTGCATGCCATCAAAGTTACAGTGGGGTAAAATATACGAAGCCAAGTATACCCATCATGACTACCTGTCTGATAAGGGTTCACCAGGCACATGCATCTCAACCATATGTGCTCGACATAGTGATCTCATATCAAGATAAACATCGCATGACCTTACAGGTGGGGCCGAGTTAGAATTTTTATCAGGCTGAGTAGCCCAGCCCGCTCTAAAGGTCCCTGAATAAGGTTTGTTTAAAGAAGAGAGAGGTAAATTATCCAAACTCAAAAGAATTTCTCTCAAAACATCGTTGTGATGCTCTCCAACTACTTCTGCTCATGATCAGAGACGCGCATATCGTCAGACACAAAGGGTCATGCTCAACTGGTTAAGATTAAATAACTGACAAGCAAATCTGTGGTATTGAGCAGAATATTTGCTGTAGCCCATCTTTTATACCAAAACAGAATAATGTACAGGATAACATTTGCAGGTAGTTAAGATCAGAAGCCATGGGAGCCACTGTCTGGTACTGCATCAGAGCAATTAATTATTATTGTTGTTCTATTGTCTTTGCACACCTTGTCACGCTAGATATATATTACCACTGAACTAAGGTAATACTTCTTATTTTTCGAGCACCATCCGGAGTATTAGAACAGCTCTAAGCGGTGCTGCTTTCTACAAGTGCTCCAGCCTTATTGCAGGCCCTATTTGATCCATGTACTTCTCAAAATTTTTAGTAATAATTGTCCGAGGGCTCCCACAATTATTACTACTACTATCATGATATCATTTGATCCAGTAGCCTTGAGCTCCATCTGGTCCCGGGGCTTTCCATTTCTCCATTTTGTTGGCGGATTTTCTTCACTTCCCTAACTGAAATGACTAGTTCTGCCTGTTTTGGACAGACTACTGTTTGTTTCAGTTCTTGCATCCATTCAGCATCCTTCTTGTGCTTCTTGTCTTTGCTCCAGATATCATTCGAAAACCTTTGACTTTTAATCCTATCTGGTATCAACTTTTTATCTGGACACTCTCCGTCTATTTCTTTGTAGAATCTCTTCTGATCTATTCTGAATAACCTATTCTGGTGGTATCCCTTCATTCTTTGGTTATATCCTACCATCTTTAATTTCTTTGCAACCTGGTGCTGTTTCAGTTCCTCTATTATTATTATTATTATTATTATTATTATTATTATTATTATTATTATTATTATTATTATTATTATTATTATTATTATATTACTGTTGTTTAGAATAACTTAGGTGTTATAGAATACTTTTCTCTTCATGAGATAGTTCCTCAGAGATATGCCGTAATAGATTCAGTTTGACTGAATCTAGCCGTTTTATAAAATAATAGACGGAAAAAATACGTTAATATAATTAAATAAATATTTAACCGCTATTAATATTTAGAAAATTGTATTTATGATGGCTATGTAAACAAGACAGAACATGTGGAACTATGGCTTAAAGATTCATTTAAACTTATGAAAGAAAATTTCTTAGTTTTGGTATAATTCACACATAGTAACAGTCAAATATAAGTAACACTGGAATGAATATTTTAACAGCGAAATACATAACGTACTAGGAATATAACATGTGCAAATGAAGATAATTGGTATTTTTAAGTGTCCAACGTAAGACATGAGAAAACGTTTATAACTGACGAGTTTAGAAGCAAAAGAACTATTAATAGTTAATTTGTGTAAAGGAATCATTGAACATAAAAAGAAATATGATGCAGCTACTGTACTGGATTAAGTATTTAATGATGAATAGAGTCCACCATGTAGTGATCAATGGAATGTACTGAAGTGCAGCAAACTTCATCACTGGTTTTCTCCGAGGAACTTTGTTAAGTCCACCCAAGTTCATATTGAATATAAACGACGTCACAGTTGTTATGAAGCTGACCAAAATAAACGTTCTTCGATGATTTTCAAGCTTCAAAAACTTATCGACGGAGAATGACTCGAAAAATCTCCATTCTGAACAGTATACTGTAAGTCAATTGGCCGACAGACGCAACACCGTGCTAAATGAGGAGAAATTTGAACTCATGTACTTTGGAGAATAGAATGTGTTCAAGCAAACTCACACTCTTCCATCAGGAGAACTACTCATGATGTCTAAGGGTATCAGAAACCTTAGAGTAATTGTTGACAACAGCCTCTGTGGAAGGGCTCGCATCAAGAATGAAGTCGCTACAGTATACAAACGTTCAGTTGCGGAGAGATAAATGTCACTATTTTCTTTTTCTAGACTACTACTGCCAACAATGTAATAGTAGTCTATGTGTCCCTATACTAAACGAAACAGTATGATAATTGAGACACCATAAAGAGCAATTACAAACAACTAAAAGGAATGACATATCTTGATTATTAGGACCGCCTTAAAACTACATCATTTGTACAATTTGGAGAATAAACCAGTAGTATAGCCCAAATGATCTCAGCACCAAGTTCACAATTCGTACAACTCTGGGACCCGATGTCATACGCATCCTACACAACTCAGGCTTTCAAAACATAACTACATTGCAGCACAGTCATTTGCCTTCAGTTAGCTCTGCTCTATTTAATATTAGCCGTAAAGCATATCAAAGAGGAAAAAGGTCCCATAACATTCAAAATATATCTTGAGAAATTTTTTCACAGGATACCAGAAACAAAACACCTATACTTCGTTACAACTCAGTCAACACACACAACCTCTTTAATGGGATATGAGATAGCAAAATTGATCTAAAGAGGGATTAGCAAATTGTGTCAGGCGGTACATTTTGACTAGACATGTCTGAGGCCGATTACGGCGGAAATATTTAAAGCTTGAATAAGTGTATATATGTTCTCTAATTAAAATAATAAATGTATACAGATATAATCAAGTTTATATGCATTTGTTCTCTTCTAGAATTTACAATAATTAGAGAAAGGTTCAAATCGATGTGACTTTTCAATTCATTGCTTAGAAATACCGGGACAACGCGTTCTTCATTTTATATTACACACACACATACACATACACACATGCGCATACACACATACATTCACACATACACTCACACGCACACATACATACATACACACACATACACACACGCATACACATGTACAAACATTCATGTACACTTATATAAATTCATCTCTATCAGTTGCGGGAATGAGTGTTCAGTTATTTGATCAAGTGAATTCATGTTCATTGAATTAGCGTGTAAAGGGGCTGACATCTGTTACAAAAACGTAATATACTCAGACGGAATTAGCGTTATCGTGTGTGTCATAAGGCTATACATCTGAAGTATGTGTACAGTGCAGCTGACAAGCTTTGGCCTAATTTCTGTCTAGTCACATTCACTCATAAATTATGTGTCCGTATGAGGCTATAGAAAATGACATACGCTCAACATTTGTCGAAGACACTTTGGCTGAAAAAATCTCTGGCATGTCCTCCATTTATAAAATAATAGCGGTAATTCTAGTTTTTGAAAGTAAATATTTCATATTATACTGTGTATAAGCAAATATATGTAGACATATATATATGGGTGTATATATATATATATATATATATATATATATATATAT
>NC_068985.1:47119807-47120931 GCF_001194135.2 Octopus bimaculoides
TATATATATACATATATATATATATATGCAGCACAATTTTATCAGTGAACAGGTCGCCGTCTCAAAGCGACGAAAATATTTTGACAAATTAAATTTAAATGTTGAAGTGAATCTAACGGCTTTTGTGTGTTATTTTAAATGGCTTATAAACATCTTCCATGCTGCAATTGTTTTCGTTCCAGCACACGATCTGAGATCAGGTCACTTGCTATGCAAGTACATCTCCGTAATATATATATACATATATATATATATAAGCATTTCAAATGGTAACCTCTGAGAATATATGTAGCTCTTTTTACTGTGCCACTCTGCACGGAGAGGGGTTCGCGGTAAATTTATTGCCGATAAATGCATATCGTGATAAATACGTTGCTTGTAACTTCAATGCCTGACAATTTTATCACCTGTAACTTCATGTTCTGCTAATTTCATTGCTTGTAACGTCGTCGCCTTCTTATTTTTCTCGCTAGCTACTTTCATTGCATGGTACTTTACATTGTTAAACGATCATCAAACAGAGTACATCGATGGCGAATTCATCGATGTGTAGTTTTTTTATCTGCAGCCTAAATACATCGCTCAGTATTATTTAAAGTCTTCTATTCAAAAATTAAACATCACGTACTTCATTAACAATGAAAAATGTTTAAAAAACAATAAAATTCATTTCACGATGTAGAAATATTTACAAAGTGTGAAGCAAAAGTAATTAATGATTGAATATCAGTCGAACATTATATAGCCGATGGAGAAATTCCACACCTTCAAAAGATAGTGCAGTGAGAGTTCAACTTAGCGTCATCGAATATCGGAATACTGGATTATCTGAAAAGCATTTTTCTCAATTTGTTTTTGTAGAATGCTTCCTCTAGTTTCAAAATTATCTTTTCACTGCATTGTTTTCTGACTCTATTTTGATAAGTAACGTTGATTCTTCTTCTTCTCCTCCTCCTCCTCCTCCTCCTTCTTCTTCTTCTTCTTCTTCTTCTTCTTCTTCTTCTTCTTCTTCTTCTTCTTCTTCTTCTTCTTCTTCTTCTTCTTCTTATTATTATTATTATTATTATTATTATTATTATTATTATTATTATTATTATTATTATTATTAATGCAGAATCGTTAAC
>NC_068985.1:47121363-47125796 GCF_001194135.2 Octopus bimaculoides
TGGAGTTCACATTCCGCAGAGGTTGACTTTTCCCATCGTCTTTTTGGGGTCGTTGAAATTAAGTACCAGTTGAGCACCGGGGTCGAGGTAATCGACTAGCGCCCCTCCCCCAAATTTCAGGCACTGTGTCTATAGTAGAAAGGATTATTATTAAGACGGTGAGCTAGCAGAATCGTTAGCACGCCGGGCAAAATGCTTAGCGGTATTTCGCCCGTCTTCATGTTCTGAGTTCAAATTCCTTTGAGGTCAACTTTGCCTTTCATCTTTTTGGGGTCGATAAATTAATACCAGTGAAACATTGAATTTTCAGCCATTCAGAAAACAACCCATTCGCTACCTCTTCCATCATCTGCCACAGAAGCGAGAAGGTGGGGGGGGCGCCAGCATATCAAAACGTTAGAAATAAGAGTGAGAAACATTAAAACATACACGAGCAAATTAGACATTTAAAAGCTTCGCGCAAACCCATCGGAACAAAATTGGAAATAGTGATTCAAACCACGAAGATCCTCCCAGTTCTTACCTGGGACATATTTCATCGACCTACAAAGGACGAAAGGTAAATTGGACTCAGGCAGAATTTGAACTCAGAACGTAAAGAGCCGGCTTGGTAATGGTTCTAGCAGATCGGCACTCAGAGGTAGTCACTAAAGAAAGTATGATAATGTACTATTTCATGCTTTCAAATGTTTCCTTGAAAATATTTTATTTAACGATGAAAATATAATTACAATCACAAGCAAATATATTCATGCACTTATATATATGGACATCTTTTCAATTAAAAACATCATGAGAGGAGAAACAGCACTCTTTCTTACTACACGCCGTCAAATTCTGTTTCATTTTTTTTCTCTCACACTGATGTCTCACATTTTCTTACAGTTCTTCCCTCTCTCTCTCTATCATCCGTGACAATGTAAGTGTATATGTACTGTATGCATTAATGCCCACGTGTCATTTTCTTTTTGAGTGTGAGTGTTGACATATATGTAGGTATGCATTTGTGTTTGTGTGGGCAGTGTAATCTATTGACATGCAGTATAGTTCGCTATATTTTTGTATTGGTGTGTGGAGGGCAATGTGTTAACTTGCGTACTTCCCTATTTGCATTATGTATGTATGCATGTATGTATGTATGTATGTACGTATGTATGTGTGTATGTATGTATGAACGTATGAACGTATGTATGTATGCACGTCTGTATGTAAGTGTGTGAGTGTGTGTATGTGTATGTGTCTCTAAGTAGTGCAATCTTTTGATACATACATACATACATACATACATAATCGTATTCTAAGTGTATGCGTACGTGTATGTTTGAACATACACAAATGCATGCATAGATACACAGGCATATATGTATTTATACATGTGCACAAAAAATACCGAAATATACAAATATGTTAGTAGATACACACAAACGTGTGTGCCAAAATACAGAAATATTTACATCTGTAGACACACATACCTATGCGCCCACAAAAACAAACGCGTACACATATTTGTATGTGTGAGAGAAAACCTTAATGAATTGTAATCTGGTGATCTCCTAATCTGTCATTTTCTCTTACAGCTGTACCCTTCGTTGATACACTTTGCTTGCATTTTTTAAACTTTCCATGTTGAAATACGTAACTCCATTCTTTTTCACGCTATTTATTTCCTTCACCTATCTCCACTCCCTCAATTCTGAGACTGCGCTCTGCGCCTGCGCATTTTAGACCTTTGGGATTCGTTTCCGGTTTGACATACATAGGCAGATCGCAAATTTATTGTATAGAGATTTATATCTACACATATTGTTTCGAGTTTTCCAAACATCTATCACCATAAAGTCCCAAATCTGATTTCAAATAGAAACCTTTTTTCTATATCAATGTTAATATTCGTTATGTATAGCTTAAAAAATAAGATTTCCTGGTTCAAATCTAGTCTGAGTCTAGCTACCCACGAAGGCACTCGATGATGAATCATTGTGGGAGAATAGTAGCCATACGCGCTAAAGATACTTTTAAAAGTCTGGAAAACTACATTGAAACAAGATCATACATTTTGAGGGAAGACGCATAAGGATTTAAATTGAGCTCAATACTTGACTATTTCTATTATTGTATTGGCCAGGAAATATGAGTGACAAAGCTGACAGTTCTTTTCTCAGGAATACACACACCGTTTTTCTTTCTCTTTTCTCTGCACTTTTCTTCCTCTATCCGATGGAAAACGACGCTCGAAACGTCATATTTTTAACCAATATTTCCACGAAAAACTTTCACCGAGTGTCAATCTAATATATTCATTGTGTACGTCCAATTAACTTTTGTTGTTTTTTCTGATGTTTTCTTCATGAATTTGCCATATACGTATTATATATATCATATCTATTATACATATAGGAACAAAGACTGAAACTTGTGGAGAGGGCAGTCGATAAAATCAATCCTTTTACTTGAATAGTGTTTCGTCCTCGGTGATACGAAAGGCAAAGTCGTCCTCGGTAGAACTTGAATTCACAACCTAATGAACTAGAATATCTACGCCAGGAATTCTGTCCGGTACCCTTACGTTTCTACCAACCTAACGTCATCTATGTACTGCCATATATAATAATGAAAATTAATTGTATATTTTCCATTTATTATATTATAATGTTAATAACTGCCCTGCCATTTTTCCTTGTGGATGGCGCCTCAGGTTAGTTTCCATTAGTTATTAATCTTCAACTAACGTGAATGAAGATAATGAACATGAGAGAAGATAACGACAAATCACGTAAAAGTATAGAAAATTCTTAGATATTACAACAGTTGTTGTTTTATGGACAGTGTTACTGATATAAGTAAGGCTAGCACGTCAGACAAAATGTTTAGTGGTATTTCGTCGGTCTTTACGTTCTGAGTTCAAATTCCACTGAGTTCAACTTTGCCTTTCATCCTTTCGTGGTAAATAAAGTAAGTACAATTTGAACACTGGGGTCGACGTAATCGACTAAACACCTACCCTCAAATGGGTTCGATATGATCGACCTACTCCCTCCTATGAAAAACTGCTGGCGCTTTGCCAAAATTTGAAACAATTTTTATTGGTATAAGCCACACCGTATTTAATGTAATATTGTGATGGTTATTCTGAATTGGAAAACATGGCGGTTGCGATGCATTATTGATGGAGGTGGTTTTGAATATTTTATGGGTACAGTTTGTATTGGTGGTGCTTGAGGTGGTAGCGTTTTTGCGATGAAGTCATGTTGTTGGTGGTTGAAGTTGTGGTCATGGCTGAATGACATTACTAGTAGTATTGTTGATAGCAAAGCTGGATGCTGAAGAGGAGATATTTGTGACTTATGTGGTGGAAGAGTTGAGGTGGTGGCGATTGAAACAGTGATGGTTGTGGAAGTGATAGCGGTTGATGTGAATGTTGATGGCGGGGTTTAATAGACAGTTGTTAAAGTTGTATAGAAGACTGTAGTGGGGTGGGAGTTAAGTTGTGATGGTTTCAGTGGTATTCGTATGGCTGGAAATGTATTGGAATGATTCACTGGTGGTGGGCGAAGGGCCGGTGGTGGGTGCTATGGTAGAGGAGTGATGATTGAAATGGAAATTGCCATTGAGTTGTTAGTGTTGTCGTTGCTGTTGTTGTTGTTGGTAGTGGTGGTGGTAGGGATCGTGGTGGCGCTGGTGCTGTTGTAGTTTGTGTGGCAGTGTGTTGACTGATGCGATGGTCGTTGAAAGGGTGGTGGTTGTGGTGGACGTGGCAGAAAGTAAGGCAGTGGCAACTAAGACCTCAATATTATGACATTTCCCAAGATAACGAGAGAAAAGAGAGAAAGAGTGAGAGAATGGGGTAATTGAAAGTGAAGGGAGTAGAGAGAGAGAGAGAGGGAGAGAGAGAGAGAGAGAGAGAGAGAGAGAGAGAGAGAGAGAGAGAGAGAAAGAGACAGACAGACAGACAGAAGGAAAGGGAGAAAAAAAAGAGAATATGTCCTTATATTGTTATAAAGTATCGGAATGAAAGGTCTTAACAAATCCCTATCCTATTGCTCGATCTGGGATTTGTCATTCGTACACTTCCGGCCTCAAATTTCAATACCCGATGGAAAGTATAAACAAACGTCTTCTTCCCTCTTTATTCTGTTCGGGGTATTAAATGGGAAGTGAGAAAAGAGAGAACATAAATCCTCAAATTTTCTATTTGATTATATTTTACCTTTTTGTTTTCTGTGGAAAATGGTGATTTTAATTTCAGACGTAATACAATAAAATTAAAGCAGTTTGCTTTCCTAGACGTAACGGATTAACGAATTACTCAAACTCAATGGAGAAATAGTTTAAAAGGTGTCACATACATGGAATATGTATGTATATGTATGTGTACATACACACACACACACACACACACACACATATATATATATATATATGTATACATATAC
>NC_068985.1:47125810-47136258 GCF_001194135.2 Octopus bimaculoides
ATATATATATATATATATATATATATATATATATATATACACACACACACACACACACACACACACATATATATATATATATATGTATACATATACACGCATATATATAAACATATATATACACATATATGTATATATAATAATTTGTTGAAGAAGAGGAAGAGAATAATTTGCGTTCTTGATAAACTGTTTTAAGTGTATAGACATATTGTATTTAGGACATAGTTTAATGTTAGGAATTGATTCTTTGAAGGGGAATAAAGAACTCCACAGTTACTATACTTAGGAAGATGGCTTTTCACTCATAAATTCATACATACATTCGTATGTAATACTGTGTGTATGTAATACATCAGTACATATAAATAGGCATACGTACATAAAAATAGAGAGGACATAACTTATAAAGATAATGTTATCAAAGGCACTGTCAGAATGCATAAAATATTCAAGAGATATAGCGGGAAATAAGATCCATAAAATGGAATGACATCCGTTCCTGAATCCATATATGCCCGTGCACATGCCTATGCATGTGTATATGCATATATACATACACACATACATACGTATATGTGTGTGTCTTTGTGTGTGTATTACATACATACATGTGCACACATGCAAAACTACACCGTTGATAGCGTCAGAAATAATCAAAGAACTTTTCTTGTTTCTAGGCTAGATACTGACTCTGTCACCATTGATGATAAATTGAAAAAATAAACATCTGTAAGAGAAACAAGCATACATACATACATACATACATGCATGCATACATACATACATACATACATACAGACAGACATACATTCGTGCATATCCTCTTAATACATAATCTTACACATACATACATACATACATGCATGCATGCATACATACATGCATACATACACACATACATACATACATGCATGCATGCATACATACATGCATACATACATACATGCATACGTACATTGATATGAGATTAAAGAAACAGCTAATTGTTCACGGGTTAAAAGTTAGTTATGGTATTGCTGGAGAACATATGGAAACATGTAATTCTTATTACTCGACAAGTAATACTTTCTTATATGCAACTGCTATTACTTCTGAATAACACCTAGAAGGTATCCGCACTGTACCTGCACATGCAATTACTAATCGGTAGCGAACTAGATGGTAAACAAAAGTTTAAGAAAACATAAAAATTTCTATGATTAATCACGATAATAAAATACAAATAGAGAAATAAGTAGCACTTCACGAATTACATCTTAAGCAAATATATTAAAAATCTATGGAGGCTTTTCGCAACAAACTCTTCAGGAATAGTCAAAGCACGAACTTAATATTCAGGAGCAAAAACGTCTCTGTCAGAGAAAAAAAGATCGGCCGAGCCAGTGTGATATAGAATTCGCGTCCAATCCACAAGCATTATACCGAGAGGAAGAAAAGACATCCCCTTTAAAAAGCTCCTTCACAAGACGGCTTTGTGTCATTCTGATCTAAGATATGGAGCGAAAAGAGATATTTCAACCAGCATGCATCGTTAGCAAAGAATACTATAGCAAGTATGCAGTAAAATATACACAAGCGACGCTGAAACTTTCAATATTGCTGTAGGCATGCTGCATACTAAGCAGGCACTTAGAAGAGGTCTAATAGTTCGATACTGGTGCAAGACGCTGACGTTCTAGAGATAGTCTTTAAATACGCGCATTTAAAAGAACTATAGAAGACTAAATTAGTTTGTATAGAAGAATCTTGTAGCCAAGAATGAAACAACCGAGTTGATAGAAAATTGTATGTCAATTGCTTGCCCTAACATTATGTACAAGCTTTAAACAAGCTGTCGGAACAAATTCCTTCAGTACCATGACAAGTTCAAGAACGTAGTGACAGATGGGCCGGCAGATGGAAAGAAAAGGGCTCGCGGATGTGTCAAACAACTTTACTAAACAAATTGAATTCCTAGAAGTAAGAAAACATCGCGGGAATGGTCTGACGATGTAGCTTGGTTGCAGGAAAGTACTTAAATCTATTTCCCACTCAAGCTTGCTGAAATCTCTATACTTGGGAAAAGTATCTGCTACCGTAGTCACTAACATTGAAAGACCCACAAGAACCTAGGAAACAATTTTCATTCAAGTGAGAGCCGAAAGATAGTATCCGATGTTATAAATATCACGAGTTAGTCTTTTTGTACTTTTGTTTATTTTAGGATTAAATACGCCATGGCTTCTTTTATAAAACTCCAATGGCTACATTCCCGGATATGGAACTGCTAAAGACACCTACATAACACATCACGTCTTTGTCAATGACTTCAAGACCTATACTACAAATAATTATGCTAAAACTCAGCCGGAGGTAATTACATGTTTAGCTGACACAAAAATGGAATTTGGCTTTAAGAAATGATCGTGAGTGTAATGAAAAAAATGATCGCAAAAGGGAGGGTTAAGTTTTAACAGATGTATTAGCTTAGGACATATAAGTAAGGGACGTAGCCTTGATGTTCCGGACGCTAGTCCTTCATTAGAAGATAAAATATTGACGAAAAGTAAAGGGGTAGTGTGTAAAAGAAAAAGTTTACAGGTGAGCAAAAAAGAAAAAAAAAATAAGTGAGTTAAGTTAAGGCCAAGATAGAGGAGTAGAGGAGATGTGGCTATAGGAGAATATCTGTGCAATGAGATAAATATAAAAGGAAAGTGAAATATACGGCAGATGTTAATGAGTACTGATCCGCGTATTATTGGGTACCTATTAGATCTTTCTCTTATAGAGACAATTTGTTAGTGAACACAATCAAAAGTTTGAAGCGAGACACAAACATAGCACAAAATATTTCTATTAGAAACTTCAAGTATGTGTGTATGTATTTATACATACGCAGTCATATATATAATTGTGCGCGCGTGCGTATATATGTATGTATGTATGTATGTATGTATGTATGTATGTATGTACACATACACTCATACACACACTCACACACACATATGTACAGTTGCACTGGCATATACATATGTATATACGGGTATATGAATAATATATATATATATACATATACATACAGTATATACAGTGATACATGAACATGGACACACACACACACACACACACACACACACATATATATATATATATATATATATATATATATATATATATATATATATATATATGCGGGCATACATAAAAGAAAACTGGCATACAGACATACACGCATACATACACCATGCATATATCAACTATGATCTGTTATTTCACTACGCAAAAGCTATTACAAACTACCATCATCGGCCGCAAGTCGGTCGCCAATACGTTTCGTAGGTGTTTAATGATTTACGGGAAACGTCAACACATGTTTAGACTAATATCAGATAACGTAGTGATATAGCAAAAAGTGTTTGGCATTGCTGGATTCCTACCGGAAAGGATAGCAGATGGTCCCCAGAGATGGAATTTATTTATTTGTTCATCTACCGGCATTTGGTATATGCCTTTAGAATTGTTACTGGCTTAAAAGCAGTGAAATTGTATGTATTCATGCATATATGTATGTACGAATGTATATAAGTACGAATGTATGTTTGCACGCATGTATGTGTGTATGTATGTGATTATAAACATAGTATATATATGTATATGATTGTGTGCATGTGTTTAAAGTATCACATATATAAGCATATTTTCAGTCTTGTATACACGTATAGCACAAATGCGAATATAGTGTAGCAAATGTATATATGGATATATCTATATGCATGCATATCTATATATGTATGTATGTATGTATGCATGTATGTATGTATGTATTTATGTATGTATGTATGTATGTATGCTACTATTCAGTTTCATTTCAGGATTTCTTACCAGTAGAGAAAGGGCCGGTTTCTAATCTAGATCCAAGGGTCCTTCACTGGAATTTCAACGTGAACAACCGGATATTTTTGTATGTATGTACGTATGTATGTATGTATGTATGTATGTATGTATGTATGTATGTACGTACGTATCTATACAGATTTGTATGTTTTGTTTTATGCATGTCTTCTCATGCAAATACTTTCATATCTAGATATGCTCATATGGACAGTTTTACAGATTTTGCGATTCCAGTGATGGATTGGATCTGTTATCTTCGAATCAGCTTTCTCCTTTTTGGTTTTGATAAGCCTAATTTCTCAAGATTGGAATTTAGGCAGTGTGTTACATATCCTAGTTCCCGAATAATTACAGGTACAAATCTGGATTGAGTAACTGCAGGTTTCTCAATAGCTCAACGTAGATTTTTCTTTTTCACTGACCTTCAGCTTTATGTGAACATCCGCTGGACAGCTGTTTTTTTCTCTATTCCAAATCATTATATCAGGTCAAATGTGTTGACATTATTGAGCTTTAGACCTAGTACTCCTTTTTGTTATGAGTGGCTATGACTTATTTCTTATTTCTTTGTCCACGGGATTATTCTTCTGACGCATTTCATTATGAAGCGTCCTAACTAGAACAAAATGTCTTATCGGTAGATAACACGGTGATGACATTTTCGGACAGCTGCTTATGATGTGAGTGATATCTTCGTTATTAACTCCACAAATTCTGCGTCGATTGTCACACTTTACTGCTTTTCTTGCATTTGACACGTTTGAGCATGAGGTATATACGTACGTATGCATGTCTGTATGACTCTCTCTGTCTCTTTCACTCCCTCTCTCTCTACCCTCTCTCTCTCTCTCTCTCTCTCTCTCTCTCTGTATATATATATATATATATATATATATATATATATATATATATATATATATATATATATATATATAATTTATATAAAGGCATTAACTATATAGCAATGCCTCACGCTTAGAGGGACTAAATAAGTCAAAAACTACCAAAAAATAAGCAACATATTTACTGAAAGCGAGGAAATGTAACTTTCAAAATTAATTTCCTAAAAACATTTAACTTAACGGCAAACCACTGGTTTCTCAATCAATACAGCAAAACTGTGAAGTAAGCTGCATCTTTTGTTCATCAGTACACGTATGGTCGAGACACATAAAAATAAACAAGAATCAACATACCACGATGTACCCATAGTACGATGACTTCTGTTCATCATTATATATCCGTGAAAGAGATTAGAATTTATCCGGTTGCATCTCAGTAACATGTGCTTATACAGAATAATATTCAGCACTGAATATATTCTAATTATTTATAATATAATATAGGAGAAAATCTTTATAAGAATTTATCAAGTAGTCAGCGTGATAGCAACTTTTCCGAGTTTATCTCTTCATTTTATTATTTCATTATGAACACAAAGAATGCAGATACTTTAAATATGAAGATGTTATGAAATATGTTCTTGAATTCCATGCTCTTAAATAGACAAAAGCCACTGACATTTTAGGAATTTTACTGAAAAGAAGGAGTTTGTTAAACATTTTAATATGAGAGGCCGGTGACCAGTTTGTACATCAGTGGGAACCTATCATTATTCTTCATGGAGAAAGGATCTTTTGTCAAACTGGAAAATTATGAATAGATGCACTCTCTGACGTTCTGTACTAGCATAATGAAACATGTATGAACTGTCAACCTGGCACCCGAGAGGAAAGAGGAGATTGTTTCAGTTCTCGGAATCAAAGCTTTCCAAGTAAAAGAAGAGTTTTCAAAAGGAATTTAACTGGCAAGTATCCGCAGGCACTTTCTCAATTTCAGTAGAGGAGTAAACGCGTTGATTGTAATTTAAAGGAACACGAACTGGAAAATTACAAAAGTAGTTAACAGACTTCTTGCTACACCACAGAAAGGCAAAACACAAAATGATTTAAAAACCCCTTGATAAATTACTAGCGAGGTAACATGACTTGTAGAAGCTTAAATCGAATTTCGCTTTCATTATTAACCCACTTATGGCTGCCAGCTGATTTGGAGACGATCCACAAATATCAGTCTACAAATGTGTTCTGGAAATATATTATTATACTGAACTAAAGAAAACGAGAGTAAAACACATTCCAAATATTTCAGGACAACTTATGCAAATCACTCTATACCGTAATGATGCCTGTGAAACCGGAGCATCATTAGAAATAAGCACATGACAGAACTAACTTTTACAACTTTTAACAATCTGTCTTGACGTCTTGGTATCTAAGATTTTCAACGGTTCATAGACAAGATGGAAATCTACAAGAATTCAACTAGACGTAATAAACAGTCTTACTATCCTAATAATTGTGGTATTTCGTGGTGTCCTTAAGAAATGAACGTAGATTTTCAGGCGAGAAATTACTAGAATCAGTAGAACGTCGGAAAGAATGCATTTGTTCGATTGTTTTGAGCTCTGAGCTCAAAGGGAGGTTCAACGTTCATTGTTGTAGAATCCATGCAAAAAAAAAAAAAAGAAAGAAAACAAGAAAAAAGAAAGAAATCAGTCCAGAGTGTTCACGTCGGTGTTTATTCTGCTGCATGCATTAGGGTCAGGTCTCCACTTTTAAGATATTTTCTTCCCTGCAAACGGTGTCGAACACCCTATAAAATGTTGTGAATACCACCTTTCCTCCTGACTGAAAGACATTAAAAAAATATTCTCTTATTAAAATAT
The DNA here is from genome assembly GCF_001194135.2 of Octopus bimaculoides. NCBI lineage: Eukaryota > Metazoa > Mollusca > Cephalopoda > Octopoda > Octopodidae > Octopus > Octopus bimaculoides. Next base: position 47,132,412 of record NC_068985.1, read on the forward strand.
GTCTAACTGTATTGGATTGGTTTACTTTATACTTTTCCCACCAACATCTGAAAAATTAGAATCATTAAAAATATTCGACCTCCCAAACGGTTCAATTTATAGGTTTGGTACTATAATTTTCTATCACTGAAATGCATTACAAAAACTTTACTTTCATGTTCCTATTATTCAGTATCGTAAAAATAGTCAACCAATATTATGAAAATATTTCCTCTGTGTGTGTGTGTGTGTGTGTGTGTGTGTGTGTGTGTGTGTGTGCGTGGTGGCAGCTTGGTGACGCAACAGAAATAGCAGGACTGATATTCTGATATTTGGCAGAAGTAACATAGTGGCTCAAGGACCGAAATGTTTGTACATTAGGCACTTATGAAGCTTTGATACAAACACTGAGTGTGTTCGGGCTAAATTTGACAGTTTGCATAAAAGGTATAGAAAACACAATTTCCCAGCCAAAAACAAAAGCAGTCAAGAACTGCAAAACGTATCAACTAGATTATATTTGGAAGATAACAGTTTACTCAAACTACCCACGCTCAGCATCCCCCACAGCCTTAAGACGACTCCAAAACCTGACACAGGTATGTCTCATTGTGTCCTTGAAAAAATTTTCGAATATTTCCTTGTTCTCGGCCATCGGCTCGGCCTTGATGCAGGCAGGGCGGTTGTTATTCTCAAGCGTGCGCTGTATACAGTAATCCATAGGATTACAATCAGGGGTAATTAGAAAACCAGAGTTTGTGGCTGGGGAAGTCCTAGAAATACTCCGACAATCTCTTCTGACTCTTTTTGGAGTTATGGCGAGGATCGGAACCCTACTCAAACATATATGGTCTTCCAGCAGCAACCTTCTCCAGGCAGGGTTTCACCCCAGTCCAGCTGCTTTACATAGGCACCTGAATTCTGCCCAAGACCCTGTTCAAAGATATAGAGCGGCATGGTGTCTCCCTCACTGGAGACACTGACAAGCACCACCACAGTTTGGAGGTACTTGCTTTTCATGATCTCCATGTTACGTCTTACAATCTTTACAGGGTTCAGAGTATTTTGAGCGGCAGTTAAGATCTCGGCACTTTAATGGCAGTCGAGAACTAGTGTGTAACAAGTAAGTCTTCTCTTTATTCAGATGGCTTCCAGTCTTCCAGTCTTCCATGAGAGCCAACATTTTGTCAGTTAAACTGTAACGTCTGTGCCCTCCAAAGATGTTGACTATTTCACCAATACATCAAGCTTTTCCTGAAAAAAAGGAAACATCAAAATGTCAAACATAGCCCGAATGCTATGCATGCATTACAATAACATATACGGTATTAATTATGTAGCACACCAACAGATGGCACCACACGGTGGCATGCGCACTGAAAGCTAACAGTGGCCTTCAAGTTGTGAAGACTATGTTTTCATGGTCATGTGCATGCTGTAGTCTGTGATTTTGTCATGGGTAGGAACAAAGAGCCAACGTAAAATTTACGGTAAGATTACTGCAACCAAGCAATGGATAGCAATGGATCATATGCAATGTTTCGAGTGGCACGGGCGCTTCAAAAGCGAAAGAACGTTCTTAGAAGACAATGAATGATCTGTAAGACCTGCCACGAGCGTCAACCTCGGAAATGTGGCATTGTGCATCAAGAATTCGCCCCCAAGAAAGCCAGGCCATCAATAAAGAGTTCTACTCTAATGTTTTGAAGCATTTGAGGGAAGACATTCAGCGAAAGGGACCAGATCTGTGCTACGCGGAGAAGAGGATTATTCACAACGAGAACGCATCCTGTCACCGAGCTCTCTTCATTCGTGAACATGGTATCGCTTCTGCACCCGCCATACTCACCAGATTTAGCACCTGCGGACTTCCCCAAAAGGATAATGCAGCCGTTTTAATATTATTGTAGAGATCTAGAGGGAATTGCAAAAGGTTCTCGACTCGCTTGCAGAAAACGACATCCAGGTCGGATTCCAAAAGAGGTACGAACGCTGGGATAGCTGTATTGCTGCGCAAGATGACTATTTCCAAGTTGATGTTAACATTTAGGCTAATAAGTAATTTTCTATTAAACCTAAGTATTCTGAGTACCTTTAGGTACCACCACATAAAACCACAAATTTAATAGTTTACACAGATGATTAAAAATTATGATACACACGCACGCACATACACACATGCACACACATATACATACATATGTTCACTTCCATACAAATATATAATCTGACTACCAACAGAATTCATTATGGTGCTTATTAAATTACATTTTCGCCACTCTGTTCTTATTATGACAATGCGAACATGCGAGTTCGCTCATTTGTAAAATAGACAGTCAGTGAGTTTTAACTTAATTTAAGTATATTATTTTATACACAATTCTAAATAATCTTATTCAGTATGTGTTATTAGATCTAACCTAAATGACTTACAGAGAGTAATCAATAACTTATGTACTATTATATATATATATATATATATATATATAAACAAATAGTAAATGAGTATATGCATATATACGTACAGGTATGTGCATACCGACATCCACCTGTATGTATAGGTGCATATCTGGGTACAGGACATTGCAAACAAACGTAGACGAGAACACACGAGCCACATAGAGAACATCTCCTTCATCAGCCACCCACGTTTTAACACCGGCGTTTCGACGAGCTTGGGCAGGACGCATCGCAAAAACGGCTCGCCCCATGGATCGCAGATTAAATTTGTATACGCAAATTAAATATAGCCATGGAGGAATGTAGTGGCGGACAAAAAACAAGACAGGAAAACAAACAGAAAAGGCTTTACGGCCAGACGAGAAAAATTATGTGTGTAAGAACGCGATGAGGCACGGACCCGAGAGGGACAAAGTGGTGCGTGCGTTGCTTGGCGAAAGCCAAGGAAGGAAAGGATTATTGACCGGAAGCATGTGACCATGCCGGTGTAAAGGGATATATATATATATATATATATATATTACTGCATATCTTTCGCGTCTTGTCTCAAAGGAGTCTCCGAACACTCAGCATATTCTTGTAGCCCATCTTTTGTAGTGATGCAATTGTGCAACCACCGATAATTTACCCATATAGCCTCAAAGTAACAGTCAAGGTGATTATGAATAAGTGTTCACCGTAGGATGAGCATGGTTTCATTTTTGCCCAGAATGATCTCAAAATTCAGCCCTCCACTTCGCTACACATTCTTACGACCTTAGTAATTTGTACAGAAAATGATTCACTATTAATCACGTGGATTCCCAGTGACTACGGAATTGTAATATCACCTGGTCGTGTGTGTGTGTGTGTGTGTGTGTGTGCGTGCGTGAGTATACATGTTTATACAAGTATTTAATTAGAGTTAAATCATATAATTTATGTTATAATACTTCTTTTATTCAGGTACATTCACACATATATAATACGTACCTACACCAATCATATATACACGTGCATGTACACACACACACACACACACACACACACACACACACACACACACACACACACACACACACACATACACATACACATACATATATACATGCATAGATACATACATCCACTCGTTCATTAAAAGCCAAACACGTTAACTAACAGATACGCATTGACAAATACACACACTTCCTCCCAAGAATATCTATACAAATGTTCTCTTACATAACGCATTTGATGATCACAAACATTTGCTAGGCATTTTTGCTCATAACCTTTGGATTTCTGGTGATGAGTCACAGACTTTTTGAGCTCGGCTGTAAGCCATAAGGAATATCTATCATCTATCTGTTTGTTTGTCTGTCTGTCTGTCTGTCTGTATGTCTGTCTCTCTCTCTCTCTCTCTCTCTTCATATATATATATATATAT
>NC_068985.1:47137053-47143363 GCF_001194135.2 Octopus bimaculoides
TCTCTCTCTCTCTCTCTCTCTCTCTCTCTCTCTCTCTCTCTCTCTCTCTCTCTCTCTGTCGCTGTATAAAGTAGGCGTTTGCTCGTGCGTGTATGTGAGGGTGGTTCTACTACACTTGTCAAACGATATTGCAAGGCAATAAGGAAATACATATACAAATGCATGTGTGAGTGCGTGTATGTGAATATATGTAAACATACATACACATATATATATGTATGTATGTATATGTATATATGTATATGTATATATGTATATATAAAAATATATGTGTATGTATATATATATTTATATACATATGTAATATATATATATACATATATGTAAATACGTGTATGTATTATACACTTATATATGCGTATATATTCATGCATACATACACACATACACACAAATGTATATGTAGCTTCTTTCTGTAAGTTTATGCGCAAGCGTCCGTCTCTGTGGTGTGTTTATATGATCATACAATTTTCTTAGACATCTCTACTTTATCATTCTCTTTCTTAATGTTGTGTCGTATATATATTATTTATCGCTAACCTCAGCTTCAATACAACACACCTTCATTTTTCTTGACTGTGTCAACTTTTAATCTTTATCTTTATAAACTTCTGCTTCTTAGACCTGTTTTACATACTTCATAGAACGGTCATATTTATAACGACACATTGGTCTCTAAATCTGCACCATATAAACTTAACAAAAACACCCTTGGTAGCCTCCTGACATCGTAGATGCAGCAGTCATACTCCAAATGACGCCATACGGTTGTAAAACTATAAGATGAAATAAATAACGCAGACCACTGTGTAGTGTTGATCGTGCAAGGAATGATATTCATTATAAATCTGACCCAGGGCTAAACAAAACTGACATCATTGTCGGTGGGGTCCATGACAGCTAAGCTGGGATCAAACATCAACCACAGCAATACGTTTGGCGATAAGTCTAACTTGGGTTTCAACGCCGATAGCTTCGATCATAATTCTGCCGTACCAAGGCTAACTAGGTGTTAGACAACGATGCCTTTCATCGTAATTCTGCCCAATCAAGGTTGGTCATAGGTTTAAGCAACTACAACACCACCTATGATCATAAATATGCTCTGTCCTGTCTGACTTGGTTTAAACATTCATCATAGGTCGTTTTGTCTATCAAGGTTAACTTGGTGTTGTACAAGAAAACCTTTCAGCGTAGGATGTCTGGAACAGGTCAGATCTGTGGGTAAACAAGAATACTTTTAGTTATGTATCTGCTAGATCAAGAATGACACGGAAGTAACCAACAATAGCCGCAGCGCTGAGCATAGGTCTGTAGGAAGAAGATTGATCTCGGGCGAAAAAGATAAACAACATTTTTGAGAATGAAGGCTTATGTGGAACTCAACAACATCAATAATCGCACAACCCAGTACTCGCGGCTACATAAGTTTAGCACTGTAATCTCAAAACAAAACGCATATATTAAGAAATAGTCTCTTATTTTTATGAACAACGAAGCGTAAATCAGAAGAAATGAAGTAAATTTAAATATTACAAATCTTCACCGTGGAGGATTCTGCTGTGCAGAAGGAAAGAAGGAGGGAATCTTCTGACAATCCTCTTCAACCAGCAGCACACATTAGATTTTATACAAATCAGTCATTAATTAGACTAGGGCCGAAGTGGATAGTGCTATTTTCACATTTGTACATTTGACAACTCGGCAGTAATTAAAAAGTATCTGTTCTTCGCACAGCACAGCGGTAATCAAAACGGATTTAAGTCTGATTTAGACAGCAGCATTTTCTGTGTTATTAATTTAGGAGGAAAAACGGGTGCTCCTTCTTAGGGCGCTTGATATAAAAAAAATCATGAAACGGTCCGGCATAATATTTCCTCTGTATACTTTTCCGCAAGTCAATAGCACAGAAGAAATGTGTTTCCATTATTATTTAACACACAACAAGGCTTTGTAAATACTTAACAAATTTCTTCTTTTACCATTTTAACAGGCTGTTGTGTCAAACATGTTAATGCCCCTCAGACACAGACATAGGGGCTCATATATGTGCATTTATCTGTCAATCTACCGATACATACATACATTATACATACATACATACATACTTACATACATACATACTGACATGCATACATGCAAGTTCAGGTTTATACTTGTAATTATTTGAGTACTGGGATTTGCAACACACTGTCTAAAGAAACTAGAGAAATTAGACTTCTCAAAACCAGAAAGGAGAAAGCTTATTCGAAGGTTACAGATCGAAGCCATCACTGGAACTGTAAATATCTGTGAAACTTTCCAGACGTTTATCATTTAAATATTCATGAGCATGTCTAGATATTCAAGTATATTCATGACAACATATACACAAAACAAAACAAACAAATCTGCACGTATACATACATACATACATACATACATACATACATACATACATGCATACATACATACATACATACCCTGCTGATAGTGAAATTCCAATGAAGGACCCTTGAATCTAGGTTAGAAACCCGCTCTTTCTCTATCGGTAAAATATCTTGAAATAAAACTGAATAATGACACACACACACATACTCATACATACGCACACACACATACACACATATTTATCATCGTAACAAACAGACAAATCGTTTTAAATTTTGCGACAATTGTTATGGATTACGCCATACTTTATGTTAGATCTCATACTCAATATTTAAAATATAGTAAAAGCAATTCAAATGTAACCAAATATCTTTGTGTCGGTGTTTATCTAGCTATCGTTTAACCTACTTACCTATATACCTACCGAAATGGACTTGCATACTACATAGATACATACATACGCACATATAAATATTTGTATTGTATATATTATGTATATATATAATCTATGTATGTGTATATATGTGTATTTGTCTATATATATATATGTATATATACATATACATAAATGCAAACACATACACACGTACGTGTGTATAAGAATGTTTACTTATAGGCGTAGGAGTGGCTGTGTGGTAAGTAGCTTGCCCACCAACCACATGGTTCCGGGTTCAGTCCCACTGCGTGGCACCTTGGGCAAGTGTCTTTTACTATAGCCTCGGGCTGTCCAAAGCCTTGTGAGTGGATTTGGTAGACGGACACTGAAAGAAGCCCGTCGTATATGTATATATATATATATATATATGTATATATATATATCCGTATTCTTTCTGTTCAAGAGCGTAGCTCGAAACGTTAAAGACTTTCCGTATTTCCGAGCGTCATACTAATACATCCTTTTGTTGTTTACACCACCTGTCCTCGTTTGTTGTTGTTTTTTTCGTACATTCTCCCATATATATATATGCATGTGTGTGTATATGTTTGTGTCTGTGTTTGTCCCCCCAACATCGCTTGACAACCGATGCTGGTGTGTTTACGTCCCCGTAGCTTAACGGTTCGGCAAAAGAGACGGATGGAATAAGTACTAGGGTTCCAAAGAATATGTCCTGGGGTCGATTTGGTCGACTAAATGTGGTGCTCCAGCATGGCCACAGTCAAATGACTGAAACAAGTAAAAAGAGTATAATATACGACAGGATTCTGTACAAATTCCGTTTACCAAATCGTACTCCAAATATGTGCGTTAACTAATTCTAAGCTATAGAATAAGACATTTGCCCAAGATGCAGTGGAGTAGGCCTGAACGTTGGACCAGGTATTTGCGAAGCTCTTAACTCTCTGCTTATCACCGGCGAATAGTAAGACGATTTATAATACAGTTCTGTTAACGTTTGTTTCTTCTCTGGACAATGTTACGACTATTTGATGGAGTAGTGTATTTGATTAGAACGACCTTCACTATGTTACTGATATTTTGAGAGCCAATTAGGGAACCTTAGTTTAGAAACTTGATAAGCCATTGTGGTTCTATGTATTCCCAATACCGGGGAAGTTCTGCAGACTTAACGCTGCTGCTCAACTTTGATCTTTGTGACATGAGAAATTGGCGAAGAATATGTCAGAAAAACCTCTCAATTAGAATTATCAAGCAGAAGGCACGGCATGATGTGTGCAATTTGAAACCGCAATATATTAAGATGATGTAAAACAAAGAAAGAAAATAAGTTGCTATTCGTGTCTGCATATGGTGTTCAGGTCACTGTGATACTCAATGAATTGCTTTTTTTCGGAAAATACAGGTGTCTCATATATTAGATAAAACATGTGGCAGAAACGCTAGTTTAAGTTCACTAAGAGATGAAAAATAGCTGATTGAATAAATTATAGCTACCTAAATATGAGTCCATAATGTTTTTTCTATTTTAGGAATAAATCCAACGAGCAGCCTTTTCTAATTTGAATCGGTTTGAGAAAAATTGCTGAACAAAAAATGATTTAAATAATTTAGACACCAGGATATGTATGCATAAATATCAAAGTGGATTGTTTGCAACAATCCAGATTTAGCATTGTTACTACTAGCGACACGGTGAAAAAATTTTAAAGTTACTAAAAAATATTCTGATAATACTATAACTTTCGTTATATGACATCAGCCACAACAAGAAACAGCGTGTTTAAAATGTCATAATTGTTGTTGACGGATCATGCAAGCTGAGTGTCTCGGTATTCAAACCGGGCATTAGGAGTGTTGTGGAAAGTTAAATCATGTTGCCAAGTGTTGCTATTGTCTGCATTCAACATCAATGACGCTTCTTACGAACATAACAATATCATCAATATAACTCTTAATGAAATTAAAGACATCTATCGTAGATTGAATGTTGTTTCAATAAGAAGCAGCCCAACTTGCTTAGCTACTCTCTATTCCTTCATTGATAAAATTTGCTCGACGTTAATTAATCAATGAAGAACTTTAATAACATATGTCAGTTCAGTATCCATAGCAAATTGAACTGAATTTGGTTATTTTACATGCAACAATAATTTTACATACAACAATAATCAGGAATTTGTGATCAAAGATTCTATTTGACTAGCATTAATTGAACGGAACATATCATGGTACATTTTTGCTTTAAAAATTCTCTTCCAATCGCGAAGGGTTTGATAGCGTTACAGGAAAGAAGCCCAAGTAGAAGATAACTGCTGTTCATAAAATATCTTTCCAGTTTACAGAGGTTAACAAACGGTTTAGTGTATTGGTGCATTAACAACATTAACATTGCGTCACCATATTTCACTTGTGGCATGAACAAGAATAAAGTAAGACTAAAAGTTCACCGAAATATAAATATCGATACATTTGCTTACACTGTACCAACTATTGATTCTATATCATCTGGTTCGAACTGAGTAAAGTTCCATGCAATTGTTTACAAAATTTAAATTAGGCAAATGTCATTGTTTAATGCCTCAGAAAAACAGGCTAACAGTGATCAGGTGTCAATAAAGGGCAGTAACTAGTCAGGACTAGACGATCTGTTGGATAAAATATCTTGCAGTATTTCTTTTGGCTGTTTATGTTCTGAGTTCGCTTGCGTTGACGTTTGCACCATACTGTACTGATCGTTGAATTTTCTATTGGCATCTATAGGAGACTTTTGGCATGAGTTACAGCTGGTCTTCTACACAAAGGCAAAAATCTTGACTAGTGTTGCGGCCCCGAGAAGAATTTTTTGTTGCAAAATGGTCAATCCTGAGGGAGAGAGACCGTGGACTTCAGCCTTTTAGAGACATCACCCAACACTGATATTTTACATGCATTGATTTATGTTATCGGAAAAAAGCAAGGATATGAGAATGAAATTATTTCATTGAAATGAGGAACGGATTGTGGATGTCTCAGGTGAAGAATAAAGAACAAAATAAGAAGAAATAATGAAAGGAACCCAAGAAAGAATCTAACAGACAAGAATGGATGAAGAAAATTGGAAGAAAGAATCTAAACGAATAAAAAAAAATGAATAATGCAATAAATAAATAAATAAATATATAAATAAGGCAATAAATGGTTCATGGGACAAAAATAGTGAAATATCGTTCTATTTCCGGCTTTAGTTTGGGATGTCTCACATTCGACATTTCCATTGAAACGTTTATCATATCGGGTTAGTGGAACTGGCACCAACCAATCAATTTACACATACATTCACACATACATACACACATTCGTACATGCATGCATACATGCATACATACATACATACATAACTACATACATAACTACATACATAAATACATACATACATACATACATACATACATACATATATACAAGCATACATACATACATACATACATATATGCATGCATGCATGCATACATACATACATACATACATACATGCATACATACATACATACATACATATATA
>NC_068985.1:47144331-47146579 GCF_001194135.2 Octopus bimaculoides
CTACATGAACTTCTAACTTGTTGTCTCTTGAGGTCTCTGGGTGAGACTTGAATCCAACTTGTACAAATGCAAAGCAAAAGTCAAACATAAAATAATAATAATAATAATAATAATAATAATAATAATAATAATAATAATAACACCTACATGAACTTCTAACTTGTTGTCTCTTGAGGTCTCTGGGTGAGACTTGGATCCAACTTGTACAAATGCAAAGCAAAAGTCAAACATAAAATAATAATAATAATAATAATAGTGTCTTCAAAATTTGCTACCAGGGCAGCAATTTTAGGGTAGGGGACTACTCGAATACATCGACCTCAGTGTTTCGCTGGTATTTATCGACCCCGAAATGATGAAAGACAAATCGACCTCGACGGAATTTGAACGCAGCGAGGGGAAAATGCTTGTAAGTATTTTTCTTTCCCGGTTTGCTAACGATTCTGCCAGCTTGCCACCTTAGTAGTAATAGTAGTAGTAGTAGTAGTAGTAGTAGTAGTAGTAGTAGTAGTAGTAGTAGTAGTAGTAGTAGTAGTAGTAGTAGTAGTAGCACTACTACTACTACTACTACTACTACTGATGAGGATGATGATGATGATGATAATAATAATAATAATAATAATAATAATAATAATAATAATAATAATAACAGTAAATAGACGTAAACAGAATGTATATGAAATCAAAGAATGGTGGCAGAGGACTAATTAGTATAGACCATTGTATAAGGGGTGAAATGAGAACGCTTGCCGAGTATTTGATAAATAGTGATGAAGACCTGCTGCAATATGCCGCGAAAGATATGGGTGTAAATGCAGATGAAATGATGGGCAAGGAAAAGTTTCACCAAAGAGCTAAAGGAGAAGAGAAAAGAAGACCTCCTTGAAATGACAATGCATGGACAGTTTGAACGGAATACACAAGACGTTAAGGATAATACAGCATGGCCTGGTCGAGGTAATTTGAAGCGTACCACCGAAATCTTGATCATTGCTGCACAAGACCAGGCTCTCGCTACCAATTCAGTAAGTGAGAAGAGTGTGGAAAACGTGACCCACTTGGTACGTGGATGAGAGAGTCTTGCACAAAAAGAATACAAGTGTCACCACGATAAAGTGTGTGTATCTTCATTGGCTCTTATACCGTAAATACCAATAGGAAGTAACAGAGAACTGGTATGAGCATGTGCCAAGTAAAGTTATGCAGGAGGGTGGAAACGTAACGATACTCTGGGACTATGATTTTCAGACGGATCGTGTAATCGAACACCGTCGGCTGGATATTGTCATATGGAATAAGAGAGACAAATACCGTCAGATCATTGATGTAGCCATACCAAATGACGAATGTTGTCAGTAAAGAGGCTGAAAAAATCGCCAAGTATTCCGAATTGAAAGTGGAATTGGCAAGGCTGCATGGAATGCGAGAGGGTAATGTAAAAGGGATACCAGTGGTGTTAACAGCGTTGGGCTCAATCGCATTGAAACTTCAAAACTTCTTAAGCAACTGGAACTCCCGTACAAGATTGATGTCTTGCAAAAAAAGCAGCCTTATTGGGCACACGAGCATCTTAAGGAAAGTATTAACTGTCTGAGGTCCGTATTGTAACTTGACAGATGACTAAAGTCTCCAGTGCATTTTTACTTACATTGTGTTACGAAGGAATAATAATAATAATAATAATAATAATAATAATAATAATAATAATAATAATAATAATAATAATAATAATAATAATAATAATAAGAAGAAGAAGAAGAAGAAGAAGAAGAAGAAGAAGAAGAAGAAGAAGAAAAAAGAAAGAAAGAATTAATGCAGGAATTAGAAGAATTAGAAAGAAAAACGAAGAATTTCTGACTGAAACCCAAGTCATAAATAAATAAAATGTATAAATATAAACAAACAAATCTGTATAGAAGTAAGTAGGCACGCGAAAGATAGAAGTAAAGACCTATGAGAATATAGTTCGAAAGAGAATGCTTTATATTGTAACACAATATCCGTCCGTTCTTTGCAAGAGAAAATTCTACATTACCAGATTTAATCCGCTTGACTAGATAACTATTAATAGGATTAAGTAATATTTCTCTGTCTCTTATATGTATATATCATTAGTATTATTATTTTTATGTGCATATTTGTTTGGTGTGTTGTTAATATTTTAAGTTTGGTTAAATCAAAGAAAAACACCTAAAACAATAGGTATATGCAAATACGACGCACGTGTGTGTGTGTGTGTGTGTGTGTG
>NC_068985.1:47146679-47154179 GCF_001194135.2 Octopus bimaculoides
ATATATATATATATATGTATGTATGTATATGTATATATATGTATGTATGTATGTATGTATGTATGTATATAGAGAAAATCAAACATTAATAAACAGGATTTAGGAATAAAGAAATATAACAATAATACCTTCAAAATAGTAAAAAGAAAACGTTAATGGTTTCTAACGTTAGGCACAAGCTCAGCAATTTTTTGAGGTAGATACTGTCGACATCAATATTTAACCGAAGATGGCTGAAAAGCAAATTAGAACATTGTGAGATCTAAAATCATAATGTAGCATCTCACAAGAAATACCGCAAAGAATTTCTCCCAACGCTCTAATGATTCTGCCAGTTTACCCTTAATAACGTTTGCAAATTTTAGCAGTTTTTGAGGGTAAGAGGAAGTCGATTACATCGACCCCAGTATTTACTTGGTACTTGTTTCATCGATCTCGAAATGGTAAAAGATAATGTCGACCTCAGTGGTATTTGAACTGAGAAGGTGTGAAACGCTGAGAATATGTGAAACGCTGCAAATGTGTGAAACGCTGTTAAGTATTTTGTGCGACATGCTAACGATTCTGCTAAGTTGCCATTTTATTTGCCTTCAATAGCAATAATTCTTTCTAATTTTGGTAGAAGGCTAGCAAATTTGAATGGAGTGAAGGCAGCTAAATCAACCCCAATGTTAAACTGGTCCCTATACTACGGAGCCCTAAAAAAATGAAAAGCAAATTCGACCTCGGCAGTTTTTGAGCTCAGAATACAAAGAGCCGGAAGAAGTGCCGTTTAAAGTTTTGTCCGATATGTTAACGTTCCAGGTAGCTCACCACCAGTACTCAAACAAAAACGAAGACGAGGTCACAGAAAAGTAAGAAAGCAACGATGGTAAACAAAAACAAACATGATAACGATAAAATTTTAACAAGGAAAATTTATTCGGAATATGTTTCTCTTAAAAGAGAAATATATTCAACACTTATAGTAGGGAAAGTAAAAGAACGCAGTGGAAGTGAATAGACAGAAAATCCTTCACAGAATAGATTTTTTTCACCGAAGAAAGCTTTTGAGCAAGTTTTAGAGACCAATACAACACATAAAAACTTGCTGAAACGCAATAAAAACCAAGCAAAACGGCATGGAAAAAATCCAATGCTTCTGGTTAAAATACTTCACAGGGGTACATATGGTGACAGCTAATATTTTAATAAGATATTAACAATACCGGAGACTTGGTTCTCTAAAAGTAAAATGATTCTACACCCTGAGATTAGCAATTCTGTAGTTTATATAATCTTCTTTTCTGCAACCTACAAAACTTTAACTCACATAATATCACAGAGTGTAAAAAAGTCTGGAAAAACTGTTTTTCCAGAAGAGTAAAGTGGAAGTTTGTAAAGTCTTGTGTAGCAGTGAAAATCAATTAGTGATCAACAAAGTTATAAAGGATGAATGTCAAGGTGAAGTGAAAGGTTCAATCATTGCATAGATAGGCTACCACCAGAAGTTGTTTCTTTTTTTATAGCAACCTTTATATATGGATTTTTGAAATATAAGGCGTGAGTTAGGCAGTACAAATTTTAAGTAGATACAATAAGTAGGCCACAAGAAAATGGGAAACAATTCTGCTGATACCAATAAAAAAGCTAATGCAGAAAATAAATATCCCCACTCCCACTAGGTTTTCCTTTTTAGTTGGGGACAGCCACGTTCGCATCACCTGCCTTTCTATTGCTTCTCTTATTTGCAATAATATCAAAGAAATAAGTAAGCTGCTAAAACTTATTTTTAAGATAGCAATGTGCATCGATTCACATGTCTGTATAGACCATTTAATGATAAATAAAATCCTAACTGAAGACTATATTAAGATTATCGAAGGATCTGAGTATGGCTGGGATTAACAGCTAGGTGGTCTCTTACACTTTTCTACCTGGCGTTAACACCTTTACCGCATATGTTAAACAAGACTAGACTGGCATATAACTACCATGAGCGGGCAATCAATCATCTTTTGCATGTGGGCAACCTCAAGTCGTATGCTGCAAGTGTCAAACAACTAGACACACTGCTACAGAGAGTACACAAATTTAGTGGAGAAGTTATTATGTGATTCGGAGTCAAGGCTACTTTGAAGAAAGGAAAATTAATTAGCAACAGTAGTATCATGTGAGACAAAATACCGACTATAAGAGAAATACTACATACGCAAACTTAAAGGTATTTCTGAATTAATAACCAGACAGATTAGAAAAAAGTAAAGTGTAAGATCGAATAATATGAACAAATTACGTCAATACTTAAATCAGAGCCAAATGCCAGAGACAAGGTAATAACCATCAATGTATTAGCTGTCCTAACAATCAGTTATATTCTCAATTTCGCACTGAAATCTGGCGAAGCTACAAGGGAGAAATAATGATGACATTTTTAATAGACCATAAGCATTTAGTTTCAGTATTAACTGAACTGTCTACTTGTTAAGTTAAGGTGTAGGGTGGCTGAGTGAACCATAGACGCGTATATAACTTCATCTAACTCTCTAGTAGAATAAGCATGACATGACAGCGTGGTTGAGGTGATGCTAGTGATAAAGCTGTTAGTGGCGATGTTAGAGGGTGGTTTTAATGGAGGTGGTTGTGAGGTTGATAAAGCTAATACCGATGCTATACTGATAATGATGGTGATGGTGGTGGTGGTTATGGTGATGATGATGATAAGGAGATGTTGGCGTTAGTGGTGGTTTTAGTGATGATGTTAAAGTGATGGTGGGAGTAAAAGTGTCAGTTCTAATGTTAAAGTTATAGTGGTGATTGTGATTGTAGTGGTGATGCTGGTGATGTTTAGATGATGATGTATTTGTGATTGTAGTGATATCAATGGTAATGTTGCTGATGCTGTTAGAAATATAACGCTGATGCTATAGGTGTGGTGGTGGTGATGATATTGTTGGTGGTAGTGATGGTGAAGACGTTAATGCTGATTTTAAAGGGATGATGCTGTGTCAGTGGTGATGATGATGGAAGTGATAGTGATGCTGGAGGTGGTGGTAATGATGGAGGTGATGATATTAATAACAATACCCATAGATGGAGTGCTTATAATGGCAATGATAGTGTTCGAGTTGGAGATAGAGGGAGATACCCTTTTCTTTGACAATATTGCAAAGTCCTTTTGATATTCCACTGCACAAAACATGGAATCATTTTTCAGAAAATCTTGAACAATACCATGCCCTAAAGGAACCGATATCGCACATAAAGATTTGGTGCTGTTGTATGGGCTGTTGCATTGTCTGTCGTGTATGTTTCTGATTTTGCTGGTGGTGATCATGTTGCAGAAAAACGTAACTGAGAAAAAGAATAATAAATGTAATGTGTTTTTTTTCCCGCGTTGTGGTTAGCGGAGGCCTGAATTTAGATCCATAGCAGCTGTGAACGTCATATACTTCTCTACAACATTGGATAAATTATCCTGTGTGTTCTTCACAATTGTAAGGCAGTAGGGTACGCTTTGAGAGATGTTTGTCATTTCTAGCAACCTGAGCAGCGCGTAAAAAAATCCATTTTACCTCTTAATACATTTTAAAGGATAAGAAAAAATTGCAACGTTTCAAGCTCGCCTTGGTCGTAGAAAAGCACAGGAAAGTTATAGTTCCGTGTTCTTTTACCTGGAATCACGGTGATGGTACTACTTTCTTATGATTGTCGATTTTGTTATAGTGGATATAGTTTATTACTCTACTTTTCATGCCAATTTGCCACTCTCTCTCTCTCTTTAAGCAATAATTATTATCTTGCGATACAAGTAACAGCTATTAGCCGAAATGTCGCCTGAATTTATAGCAAGAGCATGTTACTGATGGGTCAACATTCGAATCTGAAATAAAATTCCATTCTTGAATTCTGTATTCATACGTATATTCACAGCTAGGTTTGAATGCAAATGAACTTCTATCCCTCAAGATACTGACTAGTGTTGTGAAGCTAAGCAGTCTCCGCAAGGAATGGATAATTAAATGAAAATGAATACAAATTATCATTAAAGACTAGAATCTAAATTCAATATCAGATAACTAAGTAAATACCACTCTATATGGAAGCATTCGATTTTCTAGTCTGCCTCTTTCTCTTTTGACGTACCGTATCTGTTTTCCATTCTATAATCCCCTCTTTCATTCATACCTTCTCTCTGTCTCCCCCTCTGTCTCTGTTTCTCTCTCTCTATCCATCTCTCTCTATCTCTCTCTCTCTCTCCCTCTCTCTCTCTCTCCCTCTCTCTCTAGCTCATTCTCTACTGTGTAATAAAATGTCTCGTATAATTTTCCGTCAGAATTGGGATAGAATAGCACAAATTGTTGCTTGTCTAAATAAATATTTTCTAAAATTTAGTTTTATCTCTTTACAGTGTGAGTTCACATCCCTCTAGGTATGATTCACCTTTTATTATCCAGTTTCCATCGATAAAATACTGTAACAGTAAAACCTCATTTTCGACTTAATCACCTTGAACCATCTCCCTTAGGTCATTTCTCTTTCCTCATAAAATAAGTAAACAGAATAAAAGTATTGACTTTTGAGAGCTGGTAGAACATCATAATGTATTCCTTAGAATGCAGAGATTCGTCCTCTTTTTACAGTGAGATTATCTAGGCTCCTATGAGTATAATCCAGTGGCACCATCTCCATTAAGAAACAATAGTTAAGTTAGTATCAACATATTTAATTAATGGATTATAAATCAAGCAAGAACGGAATGACGAAAATATAATGTCAGACAAGGATGAATGTTATTTTCATTTTCTCGGTAACAACTCATGAGACTTCTTCGAACATGATCTCATCAACGAAGTATAGACTTCATCGCAATTACGGATGTAGTGATACGAGAAATCGTTTTGTAAATTACTCTCTTGTAATCACGTTAGTGTAAAAATATTTAATATAAGAGGCACGAAAAATTAACAAAGGATACTTATGTGCCGTGACAAAGATAATGTTACCTCAATGGCTTATGATATTTTAATAGTTTCGAGGATATGGGAAGCAACTTCGAACATGTTTTGGTTTTGTCAAACCTCCTCAGCTAATTGTAGGGTACAACGGACTTGAAAAAATAGTGATAGAAAAATTATCAAATAGAGATGTACTATAGTGAACAAGATTAGATGGGAAATATTAGTATTATTAACTAAATGAATATCTGAGATCCATTACTCTGAGATGTCATCCACCTTTTGGTTAACAATAATTAATTTAGTGGTAACATATCTAATAGAGTGGGCATCAGAAATCCCATTACTCAATAAAAATGTGGTGATTTCAGGAGACAACTCTCGAAATGTTTTGGTTTTACTATACACCCTCAGATAATCATACATTTTATAGCTATTGCCGTAGTAGTAGTACTGAGAAGCCGTACACTGTTTTATTAGATGTAGAACATATACAAAACATTTATATATTTGTACATCGATTGTCGAAGGAAATTATTGAGGAAATAATTAAGAAACACCATTGATATGTGTCTGTGTACGTACACACACACACATGGGTAACATAATCTTAATTATAGCGTAGATTATTAAAAACGCAAGAAACCATTGTTTGTGTAGCTGGGTAAGTCAATACTAGGTAATGATTAATATTATTTTACTTATTTCCGGCAATTACCGCTGCAAATCCAAACACAAATGTCGGTTTTATATTTATGTGATCAGTGAAGCGTAAACCCTATGTTAGTAACAGCGTTATTATTATTAAATATGTTTGCATTAACTCACCGATTGCTTTTTATTCACATAGTATGTCTGAACAATTTAATTTCGACGGAATTCCATTATGCTGTAACAACAATTGTGAATTTTGTTAGATTTACTTACATCATTAAATCGATAATTATAGTGAATGATACCCTTCCCTGATGAATTCAGAATATGACAGAAGCACGTCCGTAGTTGCTTTGCTCAATATTTTATTTTCTGTTTAGTAACAATATCGTAGAAACAGGTGTGGTCAATCTTTATTTTGAAAACATACATAAGGAGAGTGCACTACTGGAGTATAATTGTTAAAGATTGTTAAATCACGCGCATTCTTAATGTAATTCTCAGGTTGAAACAACATGAACAGTGTCTGATGCTTTGAGTCATGGCACGATAGAATTCCTATGAGTTAGAAACTACATAATTTCGTTCAGAAAACCTGTTGATTCGAGGCATGGCAAAGGAAATAAAAAAAAAAAACGTATACATTGCAATGTGCTGGGTTCGAACCAGAAATCGCATAATTTCAATGTGTATCACTTCGGACTTCAGCCGTGATCAAAAATACTGTATCTTTCAAATCAGCCAGTCTATTTGTAAGAATCAGACATAATAACAGGAATAGAGATAATAATTTAAACACTGATTGCAATACTCATAATTTCTTAACATTTGTTGACTGGAAGCGAGAAAAAATTATCAGCATTTATGTATATCCAGTAAGAACATGCTGCTGTTGTCGTTTTTGTTGTATATTTCCAGATGATCTCACAGAAACTACAACCTACCCACAACAGCATTCCACGGTTTTTCTCTTTCATGCACCATATTTCCTCTCTTGAAGTATGTCACATATGAATTGTACGGAGATTTAACCAATTCAAGTAAGGATATAAGTATCCTTATTCTTTCGTTGAGCATGTATTATGGTTCGTGGAATGCATAAAAAAAAATCCTTTGGTCCTGTCTCTTAAAAAAACAACAACATTTTCAGTAATATTTTCAGTGAGGCAAGACTATAAGAACAGAAAAGGATATACCTTTTTCTATCATCCTAATAGGATAATAAAAAGAAATGCATATCCACTACGACAAAGGAATTTGATAATCAGCCTGTATCGTTATCGCTTTATATATGTATATATATATATATATATATATATATATATATATATATATATATACGTGTGTGTGTGTGTGTGTTATATTTTCACGCATATATATGTGCTTATGCATGTATTCGTGATTGTGTTCATAGGTTTATGTTTGTATGTAATTATATGTGTAACTGTGTGTCAATGCATATTTATGTATAGATAAAAGGTTTATATATATATGAGTAGTAATAGGTTTAAATATGGATACGCACACACACACACATAGGTATATACGTACATACTTACCTATCCTATCTAACTGTCTATGTGGGTGTGCGTGGGGGTGGGGTTGTATACGCGCACACAAAATCACATTATTAATTAGATTAAATACGCCCGTTGGCTTGAGAAAATATGTTTTAGAATAAAAGGTAATAAAAGAGATAAAACAGTAAGTAAGGCTAAATCATGTAGATACAGGCACATACGCACTGACACATACTGTAATATAAAATTTTGCATAAGGGAACATATGCAAGAGTGATACATTTGCTCGCATATACATCAATTAACAGTTTTCCTCCTATATGATATATATGAATTAATATACCTTTGTATAACACACTTAAGAATTAACGATATATACCTGCTTATAT
>NC_068985.1:47158131-47162526 GCF_001194135.2 Octopus bimaculoides
TATATATATATATATATATATATATATATGTATGTATGTATGTATGTATATATAGATATATAGACCGTAAGAAGTCAGGAGGCATTAGAATTGAATATATTTAACCACTTATCATCCGTAGGGTTACGGTCGTTTCGTACATTCTTCGTGTAATAAATTTCTGTGTATTTTTAACTATGCTTACATGTCAGCGCTAATATGCATGTTAAGCATTATGCAATAGAGTTTTTGTATTTACAAATCAATGCAGATAAAGAAACCTAGTCCATCAGATCACTAGTACATCATGGTTATATCAAGAAAAATAAATTTGTCTAAGTATCCTGGAATGAATTTTTTTAGCACTATATATATTTTAGAGAGAATGGTGTTCACAATGATTCTATGCAGAGATTCTCAATAAAATCTTTCAATGACCAAATGACTGACAGATGTTACTTTAGTTAACGTGTGGCACGTCATCCATAGTTACCGACTTATGTCAGCAGTAGAAGAAATAAGAGGTTGGTAGTTTGTATCCTCTCCCATGCACCCATAGTTAAGATATTTTTCATAAAAACCTTCTACAATTGGTACAATGTCTGAAACATGGTTAGGAAGGGACTAGCTTCTTATATCGACCCCAGTGCTACGGTCCCTGAAAGAATGAAAATACAGAGGTTGACCTCAGAGGAATTTGAAAACAGAATGTAAAGACGGGCGCAATGCTAATTTCTTTGTAGCCCACAAGGAGCTAAACATAGAGGGGACAAACAGGGACAGGCAAAGGGATTAAGTCGATTATATCGACCCCAGTACTTGACTGGCACTTATTTTATCGACCCCGAAAGGATGAATGGCAAAGTCGACCTCGGCGGAATTTGAACTCAGAACGTAACGGCAGACGAAATACCGCTAAGCATTTCACCCGGCGTGCTAAAGATTCTGCCAGCTCACCGACGGACGAAATGCTGCCATGCATTTTGTCAGGCGCACTAAAGATTCTGTCAGTTTGCAAAAAGAAATCTATTAATACGGTGTAATTAACAAGTAAAATTTTCAATGTTCAGAAACCGGAAACGTGACCAATTGCAACAGAAATAAAACTGATCTTTTTCTCTCTTTCTCCTTCCCGATTATGTTCTCTTTCCCTATCTCTTTCTCTATCTGTCTCTCTCTCTCTCTCTCTCCCTCTCTCTCTTCCTTCTTTCTCAACGACACAATAAGTGAAAAACTAGAAAGAAAACATTACGCAACTTGACTTTAACTTTTAAAATTCGGTGGTCGATGGAATAAATAATAATTTATATAGGAATGGATCAGGATATATTCGCATATATTCTTGGAAGTAATGTCGTGGCATGACCAGATTCAACGATCTGAGCCTGCGAATGAATAATTAAGGAATATTGCCCGTAGAACCAAGTAGACTATTGCAATAGTTTTCGCGATAAGTAAATATGAATGAATTTGTTTCAATTTCAACAATGCGTATTCAAGTTGTTCGATAAAATGAAATACTTTCTCATTGAATCATGGTAGTAGTGGCTGAGTGTTCGAGATGTGTACCCTTAACACAATCCTGAGACAAAATCAACGTAGTAATCTATGTGTGACAAAAGCTGGCCCTTTGAATCACAGATGCAATCGATTCAACAGGATTTTACACAATTTCCGTCTTTGAAATTGACCCCCCTAAGCCGTCACAATGATGTGAAAAGGAAAAAGTACAGAATGAATACAAAGAGAAGCGTTAAGAGAAATAAAAAGAGAAAGAAAGAGGGAGGGAGAGAGAGAGGGAGAGAGAGAGAGAGAGAGAGAGAGAGAGAGAGAGAGAGAGAGAGAGAGAGACTGAGAGAGAGAGAGAGAGAGAGAAAGAGAGAAATAGACTGAGAGAGGCAGAAGCGGGGTTGGTAAAAAATGTGAACTGTATTAAAATTACATATATGCATGTTAGTTTGTCGTTATATTCTCAGGGATCATATTTCATTAATTTATTTTAAAACTCATTTAATTAACATTTTTTGAACAAAATAAGCGATATTAATCTATCCAATATGTAATAATCTTCCATAATAATTACTGAAG
This sequence comes from Octopus bimaculoides, assembly GCF_001194135.2. Taxonomy (NCBI): domain Eukaryota; kingdom Metazoa; phylum Mollusca; class Cephalopoda; order Octopoda; family Octopodidae; genus Octopus; species Octopus bimaculoides. The sequence goes on from NC_068985.1 coordinate 47,160,199, forward strand.
TTCTTATAAAAGCATGAAAGGTCAGGAGAATTAACAAGTGATTAAAATAAGATACTGGAGAATCAAGGTTATGAAATATCTTCGCTCAAGTAATTCCCAAACAGCTGGGAGCGTTGCTTGTGTAATCGCTTTAGATAAATTTATAAGTTTATATGCATGTATACATGTATGCATGTATTTACGTATTATTTTACTGGGATTATTCTTAAATTTCTCAATGATCCTTCCAACTCGCCGCAGAAATCCTGTTGCTGTTTTTCTTCTCTTCTTATATTTTTCTTGGTATCCTCTTACATATTTGCTTTGCGCTGCGGTTGCGATACTCAAAACAAAAGCGTTGGAGAACTTAAGCACCTCAGCGATCGATCACAAAAGAATGTACCGTGATTACGGGCAAATAGGGAGAGCTTGGTAAATAAGGATACACGCACTAATAAAGGAAAAATTGCTAATATCAGCATTGTTAAAAGCTCTCTTCTATTGAGTGATGTGATGTCCGTGGTTAATAGAGAATTGGTAAAACTTTTAAAGAGAGTGAAATTTGAAAGTATTTCAAAAATCCTTGCAGTTGGAGGAAGCGAAGTAAAATAATTGCTGCCGGCAGGCAAATTTGGTATGTCTTAAAAATTTGTCTCTTCTGCTTTCAGTTATGAGCAGAGCAACGTAAGTTTTTATCTCAAGTGCTCACATAAGTCTGATTGATGGGTCTGCATCGCTTTTCCCATCTGTAAGGATTTTATTTAATCGTTTCAAGTTTCACCGCTGTAGAGTCTTGCTAATATTCTATCATCCAGGGCTATCAGATCAGTCAGTAGACCAGAGCTCGTACTATGCTGACATCATCATTTCAATTTTCCTCTTTTGCCCTTATTCGACGAGATGTTCCTATGCCCCGCACATCACGTAGATAAATCAATAGAATGACAGGTCTTTACTATTGGGATAGGCTCTAAAAGCTCATAGTTTAATCTTTTCAACACCACTTTGAGCGCAACATTATGTGTACTGTGTGAAAATATTCCTCCAATTCTGCTCAGATAAAACCTTAATCAAATTTACAAGACCCTCAACGATTGGCCACGAAAGCTATATGACGTCTTCGAAAGTCGAGCTCACATCACAGAAACAACAATGTAATACAACTACTTTTTCCCCCTCAACGGGCTTTGCATTGTACAATATTATTGCGAAAGAATGAAAGAGGAAAAAGACTGCATCGCATTCAAAAGGCACCAGGACAAATTGCTAAAAGAAATATCAAAGAAACTATCGACACCGAGATACATCTCAGCAAGCAACAACTCCCTATGATCTTAAATCTAGATGTTAGTTATCAGTCGAAGTTATGAGGCAACAAAGTCGGTGGGTGTTAACATTAGCAGTTATGCCAGTTTTATTTGTGTGCTTGCTTGTCTGTAATTTAATGCAGCCAAATCAGTCGATAATGGGAAAATATTCTGAAATGTGAATACAAACGGAATAAAACAAGTTTCACGTAAATCGGACCACAAATTCCTGAGATAGGCGGTTTTGTAGGGTATCTGCACAAATAGCCAGAACAGTGCATACCTGGAAAATATTCTGAAAGTAACTTAACCCTGAAATAGTAAAATTGTTTCCATTAATTTTATGGTTACGTTATATAACAATTTTTTTTTTGCATTTTTGTAGACGGGTGCACGTATAGCATAAATAAACGCTGTTACTGGAGTTCAAGTTTATCCCGCAAGTTCTACATTTATTAGATTCTGTGAATAATAAATAAAATGTTAAACATGAACTTGTAAAACAGACCTATTATAACACGAGTGAATTGAAATATTTAACTGAATCATCATAAAATTAGTTTTCATTTCAATGCAATGTTGAAATCAGCTTCAATGTTTTATAACCTGTACCGTCAGAGACCCAACGGGTCACAGGTAATCTAGTATGTATATGTATGTATGTATATATATATATATATATATATATATATACACACATATATATATATACATACACACATACATACATATATACATACATACATATATACACGCATGCATACATACATGCATTCATGCATGCATACCTGCATGCAGAGATAATGTTGCAAGTAAACAGGTTTATTTGCATCATTATCTCCATATCTGCTCACCTGGAAATCCCAATTTAACCACTCTTAACCCTACGGATTTAGTCCTCGGTAAAGATTTCGGAGCGTAAGTTGAAATGATATCAGCGCTACAAAAATGTATTCTATCTTTGTATCTCATCTGTTGATTCTATATATACATACACAGATACACACTCACACACATACATACATATATACATACATATATA
>NC_068985.1:47162599-47167584 GCF_001194135.2 Octopus bimaculoides
TATACACACAGAAAGAGAGAGAGAGAGAAGGAGGAGGGGGAGAGAAAGGGTAAGATGTAACAGCAACAGTTGTGTAAATTTTCAGTAGCTCATCCATCACCACGCCGCTACATCAAACAATTTTTTTTTCCTATTTATGCTCAAAAAGATTAAAATTAGTATTTCTAGCTTCGATTTCTTTTTTGTCTTTGTTTTATTTTATTTTTTTTCATTTCTCGTGTGTTAGATCTTTTATATCGTCTTAAAGAACTCTGTAAGCTATACAATATCTTCATTTTCAACACCACGTTGACGACGACGATAGAGATGTTGATGATAAACATGATTGTCTTCTTCATCATCCTTATCATTATCATTAACATCCTCCTCTTCATCTTTCTGCTCCTCCTCCTCATCTTCCTCTTCCTCTTCCTGCTCCTCCTCCTTCTTCTCCTCCTTCTTCTCCTCCTGTTCCTCCTCCCCTTCCTCCTCCTCCTCGTTCTTTTCCGCCTTCTGGTCTTCATCGCCACGATGATCATCTTACTGCTTTATTAGTGCTATCGCTTCAGATGTAGTGTTTATTGCAGTGTCAATGGCCGTCACTGGGATTATTGTTGTTAGTGCTGTTGTTGTTGTTGTTCGTGGTGGTTCTGGTGCTGGTGGTGTTATTATTTTTAAAGCGATTTCTCTGTGTAGGTGTTACATAGCAGTCAATCATTCATAAGTGATGAGAGATTTATTGTTCTTATGCATCTTGGTTGCTTTAATAACAAGAACAACAACAACGATAGCGACGACAATGATGTTGATGATTTTGATGATGGTGATGACGACGACGACGACGACGATGATGATGATGATGAATAAAATGACGATGATGATGATGATTATGATGATGATGATCATGAAAATGATGATGATGATGATGATGATGGTGGTGTTTATATATATTTAAATCTGTATTGGTAATTGTCAGTACCACTTCTGTATATCGTCACTGCTATCATCATCATCATCATCATTGTCATCATTATCGTTGTCGTCGTCATCGGCGTCATCATCGTCATCATCATCTTCATCAACGTCATCATCATCATTGTCATCATCATTGTCATCATCATCATCATAAGCATCATTACTACCACAAATCACCAACGCATATATTAATATCTCCGTCATCATCAACATCCTCGTCCTGCACCTCACCATCATCTTCAGCATCATCTTCATTATCATTGTTCTCATCATTTTCTTCGTCATCGTCATCATCATCATCGTCGTCGTCATCGTCATCGTCGTCGTCGTCATCGTCATCGTCATCGTAGTCGTAAACAATATCATCATCATCATCATCATCATCATCATCATCATCATCATCATCATCATCATCATCATCATCATCATCATTATCATCATCCTGAATATTTACCTCATAGTCTCTGCTGTTTTCTATCACCTATCTGAATGTGATGCTCATTGTCTTAGAAATCTTTATTTATCATGTGTCATTCTGTGAATGGGCGTGTGGGTCTGTGTTTGCATTCGCTTCTCATCCTGTTGCGGTGAGATTGTGTCGCAGTGTGCCGTTCACTCTCTGTGTCTGTGTGCGCATGCGTATGTGTGTGTGTGTGTGTACGTCTTTGTATGTGCGTGTGTATGTATGTGTATGTATACGTGTATGCGTGTGGGGGTGTATATCGCTATGGATTACTGTGCTAGTGTGTAGGTGGTTGTACTTTAGTAGAAATTTTCTCTAGGTGTTTCTGTTGCTTTCTATAAATGCATATAACATATATATTGTATAATATATTAGTGCTATTTATTTGTCTCTTTCAATCGGCTTTTGGTGTTGTTTGTTATTCCATGTGGGATATTGTCATCTTGCTTTTGTTGTTATTGCAGCATTTTGACATGTTTAGGTATATATACACATAAATACGCACACGCACACACACACGCGCGCGCGCATACACACACGCACACACACACACACACACACATACATACAGGCAAACCCGCATCTACATTCTTGCGCATATTTTTAAATGAATATAAACACATTTGCGTGTGTGTGTGTATTTCTGTACTTATAAATAAAAGGTGTGCATATATAAATAAATGATGTATATGAATAATTTCATTAAAATCATTTTAAATTACCAAAACCAAACAGCGGCAGAAAATGGCAAACCAAAGACAAAATCAATGACGAAAACTTGTCAAAATGCGATGAGATCTAAATATTTTTTTCACACTTCCATAAAATTAAGTGTAGTTAAAATGTGAAAGGTTTTTAAAATAGTTTGCCATAGTGAATTTGGAGGCAATAATTAACTTTTGTGAAAATTATAGCAAATATATTCAGACAACCAGAATTAGAAAAAACAAACAATAAAAAAAAGAGGAAGATTTTAAGCACACTCAATAAATAAAACATATATGAAGAAAATGCACAGATGTATCTAAACGTAGTATATGTAAAGAATTCGTGCAATAAAAATCAGCATATACATCCATACATTTGTTTTAAATATGTGAAATTTTACGGGAACTTGAAAAAATTTGGTAATTTTTCTGTCGGCATTTTGACAACTTAAAAATAGGGTGTGAAATCTTCCCGATTTAAAAAGCTGCCGTGGTTTCAGCTTTATCTTAAATTTAATCTACTATTCATTCTTGCTTTAAAACACAAACTTTTTTTCATATATAACAACGGCTAGCATAGACATTGGCGAGACAACTCTTTAAACTATACACTTGTGAAAATCAATTGCGAAACCGGTCAAGTGTATTCATATATTTTAAGATATAATTAAATTCTAATTATTTTAGCTTCAATTCATCTATCCATTCACTTGATTGGATTAATGAGAATTTTATGTGTGTATATGTGTGTGTGTGTGTGTGTGTGTGTGTGTGTGTGTGCGCGCGCACGCATAATGAATATGATCTGGTAGTTACGAAGTTATCTTCTAAACTAAGTACTTTTAGATTTAGTCACACCTTGCTTAAGTACCTTCTATTGCTCTTTTCGCCAACAAAATTCACTCACGACATGCCATGTAACATCTTGCTTCGCGAAAGGAGGTTGCGATTGTAGGCAGCAGACTTAGAAATACCTACATATATGTAGTTACTCTATGTCGAGGCAGTACGACATAGAATAAGTGCCAAGGTTAAAAAGAAAAAAGACGAGTACATTCGTCTAAGTTTTTCTAGGTGGTGTCCCAGCATGGCCGCAGTCTCACGACTGAAGCAAGTAGAATATAAAATATAGTAACAGTTTCACACCACGCCCCAATGTTTAAAGTTTCGTGGCCAAAAGTCAAGTCCGCATCATCAGATGTTCGAGCATGAAACGGCGCTGTGAGTGAAAGAAAATGATCCGACAATATAAACGACGTTGCCAACATGATCCCCCAGCCTACAAATTCAATCCTTTGTGACATTTTTACATCTGAAACTAGTCTAGAAGCCATATTTAACTTCTAATCCTAACATCAGCTGCAATGTTTTTAAGGTTCCACTTGTTATTGACCTGTCCATTTCCTGGTTCAGTTTATAGGGAAAATATTATCTCGATTGTGCTCGCATTTTCCAGAACATACTTATATTAATGTAAGAATTATGTATGTGCGTGAACATCTGATATATATTGGGTTGTCCGGAAAGTTCGTGCCGATTTATAGTAGCTTACCTTTCGACTTATATGCCATGGAACCACCTCAATTCTGGGAAGAGGGTAATTAAAAGAAAGACGGAGACGCATTGTGCAACAAAATGGTTCATATTTGGTTGATTAAAAATGTAATGGTAAGTATTTATTGACCTTTTTCTTTCCTTTAAAAATCGGCACGAACTTTCCGGACGACCCAATAGAAAAGACGCGTGATTTAGTGGCCAAGGTATTTGGCCCACGATTTTACGATCGAGTGTTTCCCGGCAGTGTGTAAGACACTATTTCTCCTTATCCCAGTCCATTCAGCTGGCAAAAATGAGTTGTGTCTGTAATTCAAAGAGCCAGCCTTTTCACATTGTGTGTCACGCTGAATCTGCCCGAGAACTACGTTAAGGGTACGCATATCTGTGGAGTGCTCAGCCACTTCCATGTTCCGTTGATCCGATGAACTGGAACCACATGTCGTCGTAACTGACGGAGAGCCAGACACAGCTACAATTTTTATACACAGAAATATTTGGCGTACAGTAAATGATTTGAAATTTTATAATTTTCTAGAAACTAACAGGAAATTAATTAATTGTTTAACCATTAAACAAATCATATCCTGCTGAATAATAAATAAAGGGAGAACTCAAAACACTTGCTATTTGTCCTTTGGGGCTAACAAATCTGGTAACATTATTATAGTAATAAGGAAACTTCTTTGAAGACTTTACTTGATTTTACATTTGTTATTTTCATTAGCAACCCAATTTAGAGCAACACAATTAGAAAATATACTTTGACCACAGTTTATACTTTGTGCTACAACGTTCGATAATTGGAGTAGTAAAGGGGATTCTACGAATCACACAATTTGCTCCAAATAACAGCAAAACTCCAAGATTACCCAATAGTTATGTTTTGTATGTCCTTACACATGCACTCACACATATATGTATATATGTGTGTGTGCGTATGTGGATGTGAGCGAGTGTGTATATGTTTATAGATACATATAAGTGTGTGTGTGTGTATTTGTATGTATGTACCTATCTATCTGAGTAATGTCGTCTACGATATATCAGACTGTAATCAGAGCCGTATTGATCATGGCTTTGAACATATTCCCACATGGTCTCCCTTTTCAGAGTTGACACGGAGAACAATTTAGACGGGCAGCTATGACAATAAATATATATAAACACCCCCACACCCGCACCCCCCCCCACACACATACGTGCACACACACATACGTGCACACACACACAAATGTGTATGTGTTTATGTATATGTGTGTGCGTATGCAAGGGCAAGAACACGCAATTCTATGTGAATATTTTAT
>NC_068985.1:47167623-47171406 GCF_001194135.2 Octopus bimaculoides
ATATATATATATATATATATATAGTTCTGAAGTTGGGTTACAACAAATGAGCCAATAAGACGATGCCTTTCAGTTGCTGGAAATAGCACTCGAATTCTGCCTCAAATCGAACACGAAACTGATTCGCCTCAACAGAGAAGGATACTTTAAAGTCTTAAAGTTCCTTAAAAAGATGGTTATATGTGTACGTACTATACATAGAATGTTTTTGGTCATGCTGCAATAACACCACCAACAGCAACATCAGCATTAGATATATTTCTTTAAATAGTCGAAACTCTTCTAAAACGATTAGTGAAATCTTTTCTCCATAATAATTTTTAACTTGGCAAGTCAATTTGTATCTGTGGATGTATTAGCAATAATCTACATTTCAACTTGTCATGTGAAATAATCTGACACGTAATTAAAACGAGATACGCCCCCTGTTCCTCTCAGTAAGATATTAATTTGATAAAGGTAAAGCTTATGTGTCTAGCTCAAATTTTAAAAAAAGTGAAGAATAACAAAAAAACAAAAAAAAACAACAAAATCAACACGAATCTCATTATTTCTTTAATTATAAAACATACTCACACCTGTACTCACATCCACTACCACCATCACCAGCAACAACAACAACACCAAGGTCGCCACACGCAACATGTTTTTGAATGCATACATTAAGATATTTTGCACACCCAGTCGTAAATGAAGCATTTATTCAAATGAATGTTCTTTCAATATATGTGTATGCATTCAAAGCATTGCACTAAGGAACATATAAACGCATACCCAGAGAAAACAGCTTTGATATGTTGAAAATAAATATGAAATATATGATTCCGTGTTCTTCTTCTGTATATCCGGGAAGTCACTTTGGTCGAGCCCATCAGAGTTGAGATTGTATAGATTGACTATGTAGTAGGATATATAGTAGGAAGTGGGAACTTAGCGATATCTTTGTTTACATAAATGTTTCTCATACGAAAACGTTTGAACGCCAACAGAACTAAACCATTAATTTCATTATCAATATGCATTTGTAGATAATTTCAAGATATAACCTTTAATTTCACCCGACAAGTAATCTATGTTCAACAATACAAACACACTTCTATTCATTGAACTAATTAAATTATCTTTGTATGGTTTCTTAGTGGAGTATAGATAAGCTAAGATGAACATCAAATTAATTCAGGCAACTATTGGCAGACTGTACAAGTTTACAAGTATATTTATAGCAATAGTATAAGGCAGTATATAGAACATGTCGCAGAGTTTCGACCGTTTGTATTGTTACAATAATATGACTTTATTTACATAGAAGTTGATACACTTATTTTGTGATGTCGTACATTTATAACGTATGTTTTCCTTCACATGGTGCAAGTAAGTGTTAGATAAAACCATGCGGCAAAGTATATGGAGTTCGGTCTATGTGCATGTTGATAATTAGATAATAAAATTTACACCCTAAGCTCCCTGGGATATCAGTCTCGCTCCTGCATGAATATATATATATAAAAGAAATAATTGAGATTCACTTGAATTAGATACTTAAGCTGAAGTAGTCTATTCTTAGATAAAATAGCAACAACATGAATATCTTCCACCTTCTTATATTAATGTGTCCTACTTGTTACAATTCTATTTATCTATTTGAGTAGCTGAAGATAGCACTGAATTTAATTTGCTGTAATCATTGCATTTTTCAATCAAATGGGGAAGCTTGAAAGGGTCGCACTGTCTCACTACTTGATATCCTGATGCTTATTTTGATATATATATATATATGTATATAATATTAGGATTATGAAATGGGCTCTGCTACAATCCTATGCATTAGTTGCATACACATGCACAAACATGTGATGATGGTGTATAAGTAGACGAGTATTACAGGGGCAATTGAATTGTTTGGTGAACCAAAGTTGATAGAATGTAAATCCGAAATAGTTTGGTTAACGTATACTAAAATGGGACATGCTGGTAGGATAGACTCAAAGCGCAAAACAAACAAAAAAAAAATTACTAAAGGAGTCTATACGATTTGAAGATTCCGATGCCAGATATACCACTTTCAAAATATTACACACACGGAAGCCCTATTTCTCATGGATGAAAGACCATTTGTCTAGAACTCGGAAAGAGGTGTCTGGTAGATCTGCCATAGATATGACTATGTTGATATCGTACTGGCTATTCGAGATAAGAGAAAACGACTAATGATGATAAATAGGGAGAGTTTATGACTAGTCCCATTATGTTTAAGATATTAGTATTTAGCCCTAGGACAGAATCATCGTGCACATGTATACCAAAAGATGCTCCGGTCGAGACTTCCCCATAAAAGGCGACAATAAAATTAACAAACTTGTATTTCCTATTTTAAAATAGAAAGGTGGGATTTTAAAGAGATATAACTATCGTAACTAGCACGTAGATCGAATGCAGGAAGGCTTGTACGTTAACTGGATGTTTGAATTGTTGAAGGGGAATGTGGCAGATAGCTCGGTGGGCTCTTCTTGATTAATGAGAATGAGCTGAACTTTTGAATTTTCTCCGAAGGCTAGTCGTTCAAACGTACTTCTTATCGTTTCTATCTTTCTATTATAGAATGCCTTCTTCTTTGTCGTTTAAAAATTCTTCAACCTGGTGCCACAGCATGACCACAGTCTAATGACTGAAGCAAGTAAAATAAAAAAAATTCTTGAGTCGGTACGCTTAACTAAAAATTCTTCAAGGCGGTACCCCAGCATGGCCACAGCCTAGTGACTGAAACAAGTAAAAAAAACAAACCAAACGTAACCAAAAAATATAACCGCTTTCACACTTTAACTATATTTAATTCTTTATTGCCTACAGGGGGCTAAACACAGGGGACTAACAAGGACAGACAAAGAGATTAAGTCGGTTACATTGACCACGGCACGTAAATGGTACTTATTTAATTGACCTTAGAAGGATGAAAGGCAAAGTTGACCTCGGCGGAATTTGAACTCAAAACGTAAAGACAGACGAAATACAGCTAAACATTTCGCCCGGCGTGCTAAAAATTCTGCCAGCTCGCCGCTTTTTCACACTTTAATTATAGGGGTTTTGTCCGAGGGGGTGTTTTGTCTAGGGGGATCTTGTCCTACACTCACAAATATGTGTGTGTGTGTGTGTGTGTGTGCGCGCTTGTAAATACGGCTGTGCACATATGTGTGGGCATGCATGCTTGTGTCTGTGTATGTATTTATGTATATATGTAAATATTTGTGTTTGCATACTGGCATTTCCAATAAAAAGTCTTATACACATTTCTACACAAAGTAGTATTTTTGGATGACGTAAAAAAACAAACTAATACATACTCACGCAATAACGTATATTCATAAATGCAAAACGTTTCTAGTTATCTTGTTGTTTATCTTCTTTCCCCAATTCTGTGTCCATGTATATACATCAATTTATATATATCAACTTAAATATAAGTTGATGTCTTTTGGAGAGTGACCGGATGTTGCCCTCATTTTCTATTTCCAACCAACGACTTGTGCATTTATGACAAATCTGTTCAAATTTGAAGTGGAAAATACATTCCTTTCCTCTAAGAAATGCTACAGCAATATAACATAGTAATAGAAACTGAAGTTGATTTAAATTAAGCCGTGTTGTTGTTGTTGTTGTTGTTGTTGTTGTTGTTGTTGTTGTTGTTGTTGTTGTTGTTGTTGTTGTTCTTCTTCTTCTTCTTCTTCTTCTTCTTCTTCTTCTTCTTCTTCTTCTTCTTCTTCTTCTTCTTCTTCTTCTTCTTCTTCT
>NC_068985.1:47172307-47173970 GCF_001194135.2 Octopus bimaculoides
CACACACACACACACACACGCACACACACACACACACACACACATGGTTTATTCTCAGAATGCAGGTGCTGTCGATGGGTTTCTTTTACAGGTTTCCATCACACGACTTCATTCACAAGTGACACATATCTTTATTCAATTCTAAATCAATCAAAATGGTAATATGTATATATACATTTCGAATTTGATTCACAAAATTTTATATGCAAACCATGTAACGAAACATATTTTCATTTGCCACTTTGCCATTATATTTTTACTGTATGTCAAGTAGTTTATTCATTAACTAATCAGCAAATTAAATGTGTTACTAATTGCTTGATTTATCAACTGGTTTCTCAAAGTCTTCATGAAGGTGCGTGACTTAGTGCTCAGTGCATTCGGCTCACGATCGTAGGAATATGAGTTCGATTCCGGGCGTTGCCTTCTGCCTTTAAGCAAAACAATTTATTTCACATTGTTCTAGTTCACTCAACCAGCAAAATGAGCTGTAGCGCTAGTTAAATGAGAAGCCTTGTAACATTTGGTCTGAGACACTGAATCTACCTGTGAACGTTATCTGTATGCGTGTCTGTGGAGTGCTCATCCACTCGCACGTTAATTTCACTTGCAATCTGTTACGTTGCTCGGATCAAATAGTGCACAGCCCGATGTCTTTTTCTCGCTCTTCGCCATCCGTGGACAAGCAATTGCTTAGTGACCAGGGTAATTAGTGAACTAGTTAGGCAAGAAGCTAAAAGAAAAGCAGAGTAGGTTCAGTGTATATTATTTTAATGGTATTAATAATAGTCTACTTAATCGACCAAAGTGACAAGGACATATTTTACGGAAAACGGAAGTAAGGGTGTAAAATTTACGTTAGGGGATATAAATGTAGAACGTAAAAAGACAATACTTAAATACAGCCAGGCATTTTAGTTCGCCGCTCTACCGAACTTACCACCTTGTTAATATCATATATATTTAATAGACCCGACGTAAATAGCTGAAAAGAAAACACAGAAAGTATCAAATGACCCAAGTTGAAGCTGAGTAAAACAACAATGATCCTACTACAGGAAGTCAATGCCCCCATGTCTATCTAAAGGTCAGATTTACAACACTCCAAACTGTCCAATTATATTCTCCTCCTCCAATGTGTTTGTGTGTGTGTGTGTGTGTGTGTAAGGGCGTTAGCAATGGTGGTTGTGGCGAGGATTCATAAAAACAATGAACTTTAAATTAAACCTTATCTTATACTAACTCGAGACATGTCCCCTAATACACAATCGATGTGTGCGTGGGTGGGTGTATGAGATATACATACATACATACATACATACATGCATACACACATACATACATATCTATATATACATATGTGTGTGTTTGTGTGTGTGACAGTGTGTATGTATTTTATTATTTTACTTGTTTCAGTTATTTGACTGTGGACATGCTGGAGCATCGAAGAACTCTACCCCAGGACTGATTCTTTTTAAGCTTAGTACTTAGTTTATCAGTCGCTTATGCCGAACATCTTAGTTACAGGGTCATAAACACGCCAGCATTGGTTGTCAAGCGATGGCGGGGGTAGAACACAGACACACGGACACACACATAAATATATACATAAATATATATACATATGTGTGTATATACATACATATATATATATATATATATA
>NC_068985.1:47174134-47175214 GCF_001194135.2 Octopus bimaculoides
ATATATATGTATGTATATACACACATATGTATATATATATATATATATATATATATACACATACACTCACACACACATACGTATTCATATACACATATGTAGCTAAAGATGTATACAAACTCTCTCTCTCTCTCCCTATCTCTCGATATATGTGTGTGCGTGTATGCATGCATGTATGTATAAAACAAAAACAGTGATTAAAAACGAAAATATCAGCAACCACCGAAGGATGATTGGAATAAAAGGGGCGGAGCAGTCTTCGGTGAAGTATAGAATCAAAGAAATAGTTATCATGGCTGGACTACATTTCCTCAGACAGACAACTAACATCTGTGTAAAGGTGGAGAAGAACGGCAACAGCAACAACAATGACGCCACAACCGTCACCACCACCAACACAATCACGTCCATCTACAACAACAATCACTCCTATAACCTCTATAGCTTTTAACGATCAAATTAACTCAGCGATAAATGCAGCTTACTCATGAACGAAAACAGGTAAGCAAAAAAAAAGGCATAACAGAACACACATTCAGCGGCGGCGGCGGCAGCAGCAGCATCACCACAAACACCACCACCACCGCTGCTGCTACAACTACTACTACTAATACTACTACTACCACCACCACCACCAATTAGTGAACTAGTGAGCCAAGAAGGTAAAAGAAAAGCAAAGCTAGGATTTAAACATAAGACATAACTGGAATGGGCATGAACCTAGTAAAGTACTTTAAAGTCAGAAATTTAAGATGTTGTGGGACTACAACATTCAGACTGACAGAGTAGTAGAAGCTACACGGCTTGATTTGATAGTAGTAGTAGTAGTAGTAGTAGTAGTAGTAGTAGTAGTAGTAGTAGTGGTGGTAGTAGTAGTGGTAGTAGTAGTGGTAGTAGTAGTAGATAAAGAAAATAGAAAGTGCCAGATAATTCACTTTACAGTCCCAAATGATAAAAACGTTAATATGAGAATACTGCGTGGCACCTTCGGCAAGTGTCTTCTACCATAACCTTGTGAGTGGTTTTGGGAGATGGAAACTGATAGTATCCGACGTATAGATGCATATATATATATATATA
>NC_068985.1:47180055-47180705 GCF_001194135.2 Octopus bimaculoides
TATATATATATATGGTACATATATATATGTATATATATATACACACATAAGACCTGCATTTATGTACATATACCTGTGATTGTGTGTGAGTGTGTGTGTGTGTGTGTGTGTGTGTGTGTGTGTGTGTGTGCATATACGTATCTATATAGGTGTGAACATATGTGATGGAGCGTGTATGCATGTCACTTCAGCTACGAGCAGGTGTAAGATGCATTTGCCTGATTTGGTTCTAACGTATCATATTAACATAATTGTTCATTAGTCTCTGGCAGTGAGTATACATTTACAGTCCCATATATGTACGTGTGTGCATGTATGTATATATGTGTGTATAACTGCACTTATGTAAAGTAGGTATATAGGTGCTGGTATGACTGCACACAAACGTTTGTGTTACGATTGTTTCATTTGATTATATTCATTTGATGGGTTTGTCTTATAATTTTGTTTTAGTAGTAAATTTGTTTCTTTGTGCAGGTGAGACAAATTCGCAATATTGCTGTGCATGAAAAAAGAAGTTTCTTTATGTTTACATAGTTGTTCTGTAAAATATCATACACATTTTCTAATGCACCTGCATAAATGATTTCCAGCATACCATCACCTCACGTATATATTAAGAATTCTAGGGCAGATACTGAATATATATA
>NC_068985.1:47181006-47182514 GCF_001194135.2 Octopus bimaculoides
ATATATATATATATATATATATACATATATATAGATGTATATTAATATATATGTAAATAATTCATATGTATCTATGTATGTAAATCGATATATACATAATTTATACATGTATATATATATATATGTGTATATGTGTATATATATATCTATGCAGACAGCACCACTCACACACACACAAACACACACATACACACCCACACGTAATATTTGTTTCATGTATTTATACAATGTGCTGGCCACACGGCTAATGCTCTCACCCTGAATTTGATTTTGCATTGAACCTTGTCATCGTCTAAATCATACATTTATATTTTAGCTTGCCTCGTGCGAAGACAGATAAGAAGTAGTGGCATATTACCTAGGCACCTAGTGATAACTATTGGGAGAGGAATTAAACGAGTGGTAATATAATGTCAGAGAGAGGGGGTGGAGAGAGAGAAAGTGGGAAGGAAGAATGGAGGGAGAGAGTGACCAATAGAGAGATAGAGCGAGAGAGAGAAGAGGACGCTGAGATAAAGGGGGATGGGTAAGAGTGTTGGAGAGAGAGGGAAGGAGAGGGAAACATAATGAGAGAGAGAGAGACAGAAATAGAATGAGAGAGAGAGTGTTACAAAATAAATAGTACCAGAGAGCTTGCATGAACTTCAGTTAACGCATATTCAAAGTGCTGAGGCTCAGAATGATGGGGCTCCACCGAAGATGATTACTACAGCAGAGATGACCTGCATGACACTGCCATTTTGAGTCAGGCTGTTACGAATGCAAATTTGTGCTGCAAAATGATGGCTGACTCATATTTTGATCGACCGTTACGAGAGTGTGCATATATTAACATTAGAAAGAATTTTCATATAAGCGAAGGAATCTTAACGCGCTTGATCGACCTGCTAGATATACCAGCAATCTCTCTCTCTTTAAACTCACTTCTTAAACTGCATCTTATAAAATCAGACAATATAATCATATATTTAAGGCTCATGTTAATATGTATACAAGATCGAGTGTAACTTGGAGGAAACAAAATGAAAGAAAACAGTGGCCGACAGTTGCAACAATAGACCGTCCGACAGGCTGCTGCAAATTACTCAGCATCCAGTAGAGGTGGATAACCGAATGGGGTCGTGAAGTATTAGTGTTACCAAGTCATGTCCGAGTTCTTTTGGTTCACACAGTGACAGATTTTTAGACACTCATCTCCACGCACGCTACACATAAACTTGTTCACACACACTCAGTCTCTCTCTCTCTCTCGTTCTCTCTCTCTCTTTCTCTCTCTCTCTCTATATCTCTCTCTCTCTCTCTTCCTCTATTTTTCTCTCTCACACGCGTACAAACACACTTATATATGCCTTCAGCTTTATCCTCATATTTTCCTAATACATACAGTTGTATTTACCTGTGTATTTAACAAGCAACACACTATTCTATCTATCTATCTATCTATCTATCTATCTATCTATCTATCTATCTATCTATCTATCTTGTATCTAGTATATATATATATATAT
>NC_068985.1:47182747-47185285 GCF_001194135.2 Octopus bimaculoides
TATATATATATATATATATATATATATATATATATATATATGCACGTACGTGTGTATTCGTATGTGTATGCATGTGTGTAGGACTAGTTATCATATTTGTTTTTCTATCTCTCTAATATTATGTACCCTATGAACATTCAATTAGATTTTGGCAACCATTCCATCCTCATTTCATTTCTTACTTATACGCTCATATACGTAATTAATGAATACAGACATATACATGCATACATACTTGTAAACACACACACACATACACATACATAAATGTATAACATACCACCTGTAGATTTTCCCATTATAAGTTATTCCAAAAGAACACTACCCGACCCTCAGGCATTGCATCGTTCTCTTAGACAATCACTGAAACCAATGAAAACCAATGCGTATTCAAAGACGGATCTAAAGAATATAGAAAATAGACAATTAAAGACTCACGACAAATACAGAAACACACATACACACACAGCTATACATACACTCACATATAATTTACAAAGTGGTTTTCTAAGGTAGAAGCAGTGTACATTTTAGTTAGTTTTTCTCTTTTACTGCTTTTCTACAATTTAATCCGAATTTTTTTTTGTTTGTCATATTCCCAGATTATTAACAATCGGAATAGTAACATCAAAGAGGATTTTTTTGGATCGATTCACTTGTAGAGCTTTTAATATCTGCTGCATTCATTACGTACGAATGCTCTCGGTGATATTAGCATTTGTTTGTATAGTCTTGAAATGTCAGAGAAATCAATTTAAAATAAAATATAATGAAAAGGAGAAGAAAACACGAAAATAGAGAAATCAAGGAATGAGTAAAACAGAGAAGAGGTGGTGGAGGTAGTTAGAGTAGAAAAAAAGAAAGCATGCTGTCTGTTTGTGTGCACTAGAAATAATGATAGAAAAAGAGAGAAGTGAGAAGTGGGAAAGAATGAGAAGCGGGGATCTGAAAATCTTTCAAGAATTCATACATTTGGTAAGCGACAAGTGTGTAAAACCGATTAGAAGAATTGCTAGTTTGATGTCAATAGATTTGCAAGGAATGTTTGCTAAGCCCTTGTAATGTGCGGTAGATGTTATCTCATTCCAGTGAACTGCTTTAATGAGAAATGACAAGCTATAACGTTTCTTTCATTTAAATTGTTTCCAAAATAGCTAAAACCTAAAAATATAGAGCGAGAAATTATTACTCCGACTACCACTAGATTGGTAGAGGTGTACTTATATTTGATATGGCATGTTCTGTAAATAAATGCCTTTATATATTTCACAGACGAAAGTATATCTTTGGTCACTAAAAGTTTAATTAATATTATGTTGAAACACCTTTTCACAAAACAAGTTCAAAATTACATGTCGAAGAAGCAAAATTATCCCAAATTCGAAAGAGATTATGCTTAATTACCTTGCTTTTTCAGTGTTGTACTTAAATTTTTCGGAAGATACTGCATACACTCATTAAATTAATTCTAGAAAATCTGTAAAATCAAAATAAATAAATAACAATTGTGAAAGAAAAGATCAAACATATAACTGAAGTAATAAAATTAGCTCGGCTCTATTTTCTGAGTGTACATCTTTGTATGCCGGCGTGTGTGTGTATGTGTGTGTGTGAGAGTGTGTGTGTGTGTGTGGGTGTGTGTGTGTGTGTGTATGTATGTGTGTGTGTGTGTGTGTGTGTGTGTGTGTGTGTGACCCAGGCAGAAGAGATTCAAGAGAAAATAGAGAATATATCATGACTAATTATTTACTTTTAGATTAGAGACTTGTTCTGGATGCCTTCAATATAGTTGACATCACTGCCGCGCATAAACGGCAGGTGAAGCTGTTAAACCGAGTAACAGTTTATGTTCACAAACCATTAAGAAGTTCAGTCCATGTGACGGACTTACTAACAAGTCCTAACATCTAAATCTCACCGATAAAAATCTGTTTGACCTGTGGTTATGGCAGAAGACACTTCTGCAAGATGACTCATTGTAGGATCGAACTCAGTACAGCATGATTGGAAAACGACCTTCTTAAACGTATGGTCATGATTTTGATGTATAAAATATAAGTTGGACTACTATGTTATGTAGTAGCTGGTAAACTCATGTCCTAGCTGTTCTGAAACCCTGTCTGCACAGATTGCAGCTTTTACAATAAAGACAATAACTTTATTGTGAGGAAACAAAATTCTGAACTCCATCTACGAGACAAGAAAAAATATGGGAAGTTTTCCAAATTTATGCTTAGAACTAAGAGGGAGCACTGCCAGAATCGTGAATGTCTTGATGGATTAGCTGACCGTGTTCTAACATTTAGAATAAAATGAATGTAAAAGACAGAGTAATACAAAACAATATTTTGCCAAAACAAACAATGGCTGAAGATCTGAGAACAACAGAATTGGCAGGGGAGATGAGAGAAAGTTTGTGTTACAATTAGCAAAAGCATTGTAGATTTTACTCATTTATAATCGACGTCAAATAAAGGCCGGTTGTGCATTCTAGACGGATGACTGCTATTTGAAGGCGATCTAGATGTTTTATATATA
>NC_068985.1:47185386-47189025 GCF_001194135.2 Octopus bimaculoides
TATATATATATATATATATATATGTATATATATATATAAGGTCGAGATACAATATAAACAAATACATAGTTGCGTGGTTTCTATGTTAAGGATCTCAGAAGTCTTCGACTCTTTAACCGACTATACCCTCGGAAAGACGTCATGTACATTACAGTGTACAAGACCTTCCTGGAGATTGGACTTGTGCCTATATTAGAAATACAGGTCTGATTTCAAGTTTTGTTCTTTCAGATCATTGAATATTTAATGATTATTTTGCATTCAAACGGATATTTAATATCGCAGCTATTTATTCTTTAATTGATCTTAATCGATCTGAAACAGACAGTTATACATCTCAAATTGAAATTGATAAGGAAAGAACAAGAATTATTTTTGACATTCGGAATAATATGTGACAGCAGAAACTGAATAATTTATGAGAGAGGTATATTTGAAAACTGTTTTTGAAGAATTGTTAAATTCTTATAAAACGCTATTTTAGACCAGAGCAAACAGGAATTATATATTTATAGAAACACTGCCAAACACTTATGCAATAATATACTCTCCCTTTTCCCCCTCTTTCGCTCATACACTCTCGCGCACGCGCGCGCATTGGTCCAGCAGAAGAAACAAGAAAAAATGAACTCAATATATATTCTTTTCTACTCTAGGCACAAGGCCCGAAATTTTAGGGGAGGGGGAGCCAATTAATTAGATCGACCCCAGTGCGCAACCGGTACTTAATTTATCGACCCCGAAAGAATGAACGCCAAAGTCGACCTTGGCGGAATTTGAACTCGTGGGCAATTATGGAGTGAATTTTAGGGCTTATAAATTTAATATTTTTCTAATCTTCCTTAATACCAGTTTGCTTATGCTACTCATATCTGCACTAGGTCTGCTTAAGAGGTTATTATGTCCTAGCATATGTGCTGCTTCTTTTAGTTTCAGTATTTTCCAGTGGTGTTCTCTGTCTATTGTTTTAACTTCATCCCACAGGGGGAGGTGGTCTCAGTTTTTTCAATGCATTATCAGTTATATCCGATTTATCAATATCTCATCACTACTTGTTTGCTCGATATTTTAGGCACTGAGCAATCCCTCTTTTTACACTGTATGGAGGGTGAGAATTGAAGTTGAGGTATCAAATCAATTCAATTGAGTTAGATCATGTGAACTCAATAAAACCATCCTTACAGTTCATAATGGAAAAGGAAAGACAATCAGCAAGCATTAATGGACGTAATAACAACACGCACCAAATATGGTTCCAGGACATCCGTACACGGCAAGCCAACCTTCACTGGACGATACCTCAACTTCATATAGTGTAAAGAGAGGGATTGCTCGTTGCCCAGAACATCGAGCAAAAAAATATAAGTAGCGATTCTGATACACACCACGAAGAAATGATCAAGCTAAGTAACAATCTATTAAGCAACAACTTCCCCCAAAACGTACGATCCACTCCCGTTATGAAGAGAAGAACGGATGCAACCCATATACTGACCACAGTCTGCCAACCCTATGTGAAAGGCCTCTCCGAAAAGCTACAAAAGATATGCGGCCCATATGACATCCGGACAGTATTCAAGTGTAATACAACACTTCGCAAATATTTCCTGCGAGTAAAACTACTAATAGAAGAGAATATGACCAAAGGCTGCGTTTACTCCACCTCATGCAGCTGTGGTAGGTCATACAAACATATACGAAGGTACTATGAATAAAGTTAGAGTGACCCAAGAATATAGTGACAGTCAGAACTCTCCACTTACATCAAGACAATATCCCACAATGCATTTGCAGTTCCAATGCTGTTTCCAACGTTTGAGGTACTTTACTCGTCTGTAGAGAATACACTCCATGGGCGTTAAAACACGCAAGTCACTGATATCAGCTGGAAACCTTCGTATATGTTTTCATCAATGCCTTGGTACTTATAGGATACATTGTGTGGGACGGGAGAGACAGTGAGACCATTGATGCACTGGTTTTGGCTCTGGGGGACAGACTTTCCTTGTTCAACAATCAAATACGAACATTTCTTCTCGCCAAATCCCATTCCTGTCGGTTGAAAATGTTGTTATTATTTCCAGCTTTTTTTGGCGGCGTGGGGTGGATTTGGCAATTGTTAACATTTTTAGCATAAATCTCAAGGTCATGCACAAAGAAATTAAGGGTGACATTAATATCTCTAGCAATTGCAGACCCTAAGATGTAGTCATTTGATTTTCGCGACGGGAATGATAATGAACTTAATACCAACACGAACAGAATTACAGAAAGATCTTTTTCGTTGGAATATTCTCGTTGAAATATTTATAACATTGGAGATGATCGTCCGCTTTCAGCTCTAAGAGTAAGAATTGTTGCCCAGTCTTTTTGAGTCTCTGAATAACAGCAGTTAAGGTGGCAGGCAATTTTGCCAAATATAGACAATTCAGCATGCATGTATGTATGTATGTATGTATGTATGTATGTACATTAGAAAGTCTATCTATCCCTTAGTCTCTCTTACTCTTCCCCCCTCTCTCTCTTTATATATATATATATATAATGTTAATTTCCCTCACGCAGACATACCACATACTTGTGCGCATATACATATACACATCCATGTGCATAATTATTTGCACACGTAGCTTCGAAGATTAAAGAAGATTAGAAAATACATTAAACCAGAGTTTTTATTTGTAATTCTGTGTATTAAATTCTTAGTTAATCATTCATTAGAAAAGAGATTTACTTCGGAAGCTTTATAGCAAAGAAGATAGATTTGTTTATTCTTTTGAAAGATTAGCGAAGGAAAACACAGCAAACAGAATGAAAATAAGATACTATAAAATAATATAAGATTACATAGGCAAATGTTTACTTTTGCATTTTTATTTCCATTCTGGACTTGATTTAGCAACGCTAGCGTTTTTATTTGTTGCATGCAATCTTTGTGTCAACGCTCACTTTCTCTCGCTAATATACTTCAAACTTCAAAATGAAGAAATAGATTTTCTTGCTACGTTCTGAAAGTTATCGGAGTATAAAATAAACGTACATATATATTGTAAAATAGACATAAAATAAGCGAACAAAATGAATACAATCTAATCCTTCTATGAATCTTAAGGATTCATAGTGTTTGTAGTGAATCAATCCCTTTTTCCGGAGCATTAAGAATACGACAAGAAAAAATTCCCACTATCACACACCACATTTCGTCACTGATTGGAAACAGATTCACACACTGACATGCATGAAACACATAAAAATTCCTGTACATATATAAATACTGGCATGCACATGAACAATTATTTAGAGAGGCAAACTTACACTGGAGTTTTGTTGAGACTCATTATTGAGTCCTCTCGTTAGTATATGTGAACGTTACTGGTAGTTTCCCGAAACTAACAGACGAATACCATGGACCAAAACTACACACACATACATATACATACATATACATACTCTCACGTTATTTCACATATAAGCATATGTATATGTATGGGTGCACAGCTTCTTGTTTCAGTCATTAAACTATGGCCTCACAGGGGTGTGTGTGTGTATATATATATATATATATATATATATATATATATATATATATATATATGGGAGAATATACAAATAATAACAACAGACGAGGACAGGTGGTGT
>NC_068985.1:47191853-47194092 GCF_001194135.2 Octopus bimaculoides
TATACCCTAAAAAACGAGATGATCAAGGCTGGATTGCCATTGATCATCACATCGGCTCGTTCAGGTTTGACCTGTATCAAAATAATCAATACCAAGCAAATACGAATCTTAGACATTCTAGAAATGGACCAGGTCTCCGCGAGGACAAAACAAAACAATGTAAGTAACCACTGTTCACTCATACGTGAAAAAATCTGGAGGTTAATCCCTACAAGGTCCGCCTACAAGATTTTAGTGATAAGAACATACTGGCAACATAATGACTTTAATTTAGATGTCATTTCCTTTTACGACGTGAAGATCAGAACTAAATCGAATTCCACTAAGATTAAAATGAATTACTTCAATGCACCAAAGAACTTATCTTGTGTATCTGCCCTTTCAAAAAGCGTAATGGAAATTTAATGGAAATTTGATGGAAATTTGCTTGCTGTGTCTACTATATCAAAACCCCTGAAGGGAATAATACTACTGTTGGTTAGACCTAGGAAGATGCACAATTTCCTATCGGCCTTGACACATTTCCTGTGTCCTTATGTTTACAAGGGGGAGACAAGCACCTCCCCCTTGTAAACATAAGGACACAGGAAATGTGTCAAAGCCTACAGGAAGCTGTGCAGCTTCCAAGGTCTAATCAACAGTAATATTATTCCCTTCAAGAGACTGTCACATTAAGTTGACAGCATGCAACTACTTCATCGTATCACTACTGTATAAATCTCCCTGAGAGATTTTGAAATGTATTATCTCCACGTAGTTGTTATGTCGGTTTTAATTCTGTTGTGTTCTTTCTTCTATGAAGAGTTGAAGGCGGCGAGCTGGTAGAATAGTAACCGCACGGGCCAAAACGCTTAGCTGTATTTCGTCCGACCTTACGTTCTGAGTTCAAACGCTGCCGAGGTCATCTGTTCGGCAACGTTAAAATAAGCACCAGTTGAAAAATGGTGTCGATGTAATCAGTTTAACCCTTTCCCTAAAATTGTGCCAAAATTTAAAGTCAATATACAGGGCGGTGCAGAAGTAACGCTGTTTTTGCATTCAATAACTTTCATAGTATGTAAGTGTTTATGAAGTAATTTTTTACTGAACACAAAGTTATTGCATTACTTAAAAAAAACAAATAATAAACTAATTAAAAAAAAAAAACTCACAGAAATTTTAGGAAATAAAAAAGAAACTCAATTAGAAACTAGAAAACTCAAATACAAAATGTTTATGTAGAATTTACACAATAAATTGCGTCATGTTGAAATGGGTTTTCTTTATTTTATTTTATTATTACCTTTACTAGCATCTGTGAAAGAAGGTGGCTTTGTGTGTAAAATGTTCGATTCACAATTAAAAGGTTCTGAGTTCGTTTCTTGGAGTGCGGGACGTTTCGGGACCTTGTGCAAAGCGCTTCAATTCACGTTGTTCCCGTACGTGTAACTGAAATATGTAATGAGAACAAGCTCAGTGCTGGCGAAATATTTTACTCTCCAGCCATAACGTTCTCTATATTCCACTGGAATAAGAAGTAGGTGGGTTAGAAATCTATCTACACCTTCTCCGGTGCATATAGTTGTCAAACATTTAGTGAAAGCATAGTAAATGTTTCTAAAGCATACACGCTCGCGATTCATGGCTATAGTATATTTATCGGTATCTGAATAAATTTATACGAATACATAAATATCCTTATGTAGGCGTTCGCAATTTCATAATAGTCATATGTAACTGAAACCTCTAAATCTACCGGTTGGTGAATGGAAAATTAATTAATCACAGAAGAAGAGATCTGAACAAACATAAGCAATGAGAATAAGTAACTACGCGTAAAGTGGCATCACGAGAGTGGGAGAGTTGATAGTGTTATGTTTTGTGGGGGAAGGATATAAAGCAAAGTGCGTATATATGCATGTCTGTTCGTGTGTGTGATTTTGTGTGTGAGTGTGTGTGTGTGAAAATCGGACGACTTTTGTGAGCAGACAAAAGGTGGCCAGATTGAGAGAAAGTTTCTTTTTAATAGCTATATTTGCATACACTCAACCACATGCACACACGCGCACGCATGTAGACACACAAACACACACACACACATACACACACACACACACACACACACACGCGTGCGGCACACGCATGCATGCATGTACATACACACGACGGAAATTCACATAGACATAAGTTACATACTCCATGTTTGTTATACTCATGTTTTGAGTCTAACTTTCCTGTTTGCATCAATATATATATATAT
>NC_068985.1:47194394-47196198 GCF_001194135.2 Octopus bimaculoides
ATATATATATATATATAGCGTGGAAGCTGTTTATAAACCATTCAAAAAATACGCACAAAAACCGTTAGATTCACTCCAACATTTAAATTTAATTTGCCAAAATATTTTCGTCGCTTTCGAACCGCGACCCGTTCACTGACAACATTTCGTGCTGCATGGAATTTTGTCAGTGCACAGGTCGCGGTTTCAAAACAACGAAAATATTTTGGCAAAAATTAAATTTAAATGTTGAAGTGAATCTAACGGTTTTTGTGTCTTTGATTTTTAATGGCTTATAAACACCTTCCACGCTGCAAGTCTCCTTCTATGCAAGTACATGTTCGTGATAAATATATATATATATTCATATGCATACATAATGTATATACACATGCATGGATATATCTACATATACCTACACACGCGCGCGTACACGCACACACACACACACACATATATATATATATAGACATATAATCTGACGGACATAGAGACATAGAAACAGACAGATAGATTGACAGATTGCTAGGTAGATAAATAGTAGCAAAGAGAGAGAGAGAGAGACACACACACACACAAACAGAGAAGTATAAATAGAGAGGCAGAGACAGACAAACTGACACAGAGGCGGGTGAGATCAAAACAGAACATTATACAGGAAAATATATCAATGCAACAGAGATGTAGCATGCAGTCTAGAGTTCAGATTGAAATTTCAAGCATTAATCTTCCACCATTACTGAATATAATCCATGCAGTGTTTGAGTGATTTAACAACGATAAATCTTTGGCTGCCAGAAAGATGTTGTGTTGATGAAAGGAAGATGAAAAAAAAAAACAATAATAATAATAATGTGAAAAGGGATTATGACGTGATTCTTTGATGCAGGAGCCAATTAGTTACCTGTGGTGGTGAAAGTTTTACACCATATTGGACTTGAGTCTTATTTTGTAGTTAGAAGCTGGTGTTTTTTTTTTTGTTTTTATATTTATTATATTTTATGCGGTTTCGCACATATATAAATACGCATCTTCACATCATATTCACACAATCACGTCACATAGACTATCTCACAATCACTGAGTGCATTAGTGTGTGTATGTGTGTGTGTGTGTGTGCATGCATGGGCGCATATGTGGTGATTGCACGTACATACATATATATTGCGATGTGTGTGTGTGTGTGTGTGTGTTTGTGTGCGTACGTGTCCATATACGTTATATGCAAGCTTGAGAGTAAGCACCCGTGATAATTCGTGTCTCTGTGCATACTATATATTGACATATATTGACATTTATCATCACTATATAAACGCTTCTAAGCATATGTATACAGTACAATGCAAACGTTTTCGGCCACTTAAAACTATTGTAAATTTCTACTAATTGCCAAATTAGAAATGGATGTTTCGCATTGCCTTTTTTACAGATGAAACATTGGCATTGTTGGAGTCGTTTCCATACCTAATCATTATATCTTGTAGTAGAGGTTCTGAATGAGAGAGGCAGATGCGAGACGACCACGAAAAATGGCCGTGCAAATGTTTTCGGCCTTCTCACATAAAGCTGTCAAGATACAGTGTTCTAAAACAGAAAAATGTCTATAATAAAAATTCATTTCATAATGTTCTTTTCAAGAAGTTACTGTACATTGTTAATATTTCGTGTGGCTTCCATTATTTTGAGTCATTTATATGTGTATGTATGTGTATGCACGTACATATCCGTACATCTGAGCGCGTGTGTATATACGTATGCATATGTAGATGAATACACACACACACACACACATATATATATATATATATATATACGTATATATATA
>NC_068985.1:47196684-47204184 GCF_001194135.2 Octopus bimaculoides
ATATATATATATATATATATATATATATATATACATACATATGTATGTGTACGTGAGTGTATATCTATATATATATAAAAGAGAAATACTGTCCATTCGTGTGTTTGTTTGTTTGTCCATCAAAATGAAAGTAAATGCTTGAAGGGAAGCTATTATGTATATGCACGTATGTATCTATCTACTATTATATATATACACAGACTTGCGGGTAGTAAATAGACACCTTTAATTTTCAAAATCTTTTATTTAATACGAAAGCGAACATTTGAAATGTATATAGGACTACATACTTCAGTATTAAGTTGACATTTCCTTTCCAGTTTTTAATACAGAAATCCTTTTTGGCATTGAGCTGATGAACTTTGTGATTGTCTCTTGTGGAATTTCTGGCTACTTTTCACGCAACAATCAAAACAATTCATCTTTAGATTTAGATTTCTCTCGAATTTTTCGTATAGCTTTATCTAGTATGTTCCAAAGATTTTCAATTTGGTTCTTGTCAGGAAATTGGCTCGATCAAGGAAGGTTTTTGATCCCATTTTTAGTCAGCTATTGTTTATTCGTATTCGCTGTGTGGCATGGAACCCCATCTTCTATGAATAAAGACTCATTTTTCGTTATGTCATCGTGTGAATACACCAGAAGTATTCCTTGCTTAAGTATTTCGATGTATTTTTTCAGAGTTTATGGCTCCAACACATTCGATCATCCCAGAATAACCATTGCTGGGGACAGCTGCCCATATCATTACAGAGATACCGCCATATTTCACAGTTGGTTGGGGATGTTTCAAATCAAATTCTTGATTGGGAAGCCTCCAGACTCAAACACGTCCACAGTCTGAAAATAATGCTAATCTGGATTTATCTGAGAAAATCACTCTATCCCAAAATGAACTGAATTTTTCTGACATCTCCTTGGTCCATTTCTTTCTTTTCATGATATTAATTGGTTGAAGGAGAGGGTTTCTTCTAGCTGCTCGACCATAATACCCAAGTTTATGCAGATATGTAACACGTTCTTGAACTAACTTCTTGCTGTTTTGCAACGTCAGAAGCTTTTGACCATGGTTGGTTTTCCACAAATCTCTTCAAACAGGAAAGCTTCTTTCCGAGGGCCCAGGTCGGCCGGGACGAGAATCTGTTTATTCTTTTCCTTGGCTTTTGAATTGCACTATAATTCTACTAACAGTAGCAAGAGGAATTTGAAGACTTTCGGCAGTTTTTCGCTGGCTAAGACCCGCCTCAGATTGCCCAACAATACGACCGCTTTGAAAATTTGAGAGTTCTGCTGAATGTCTTGTGCGTGGCATAGCTACTCTTCGCAAATGTTTAATATAATGGCACCTGGAATGAAAAAGAATGATTACATTGTAAATTCTACACCGCTGAAAACATATTAAGACGTTTAGAACACGAATTTTGAAAATTAAATGTGTCTATATACTTCCTGCATATCTGTGCAGTCTCTGTCCGTTTGTGTGCTTGTTCGTTTGTTTGTCCATCAAAATGAAAGTAAATGATTCAATGGAAGCTATTATGCTTTTTCTATATTTCCTGTTATGCTATTGCCTAATTCGTCTGAACAAAAATTATGCAACGGTACAACACTAGTTGTGCACAAACGTATGAGGAAATTATTGAGTCAAATTTTCTCACTGGTTGTAGTAAAAGTAACACCATCTTCGATCCTCGCATACCTGTTATACCATCTAAGGTCCCATTCCACTTTAAGCCATTACATTTTCCTATCCCACTTTCTTTTGACATGAGCATTAATAAAACTCAGAGCCAAACATTAACAGTTACTGAGTTGCAACTTGAAGAACAAACAGAAGTTCGGATGTGAAATACATCTTTTTCTACTACAATTATTACATTTTTTTCTCTTATATAATAATACATACAGGATTAGTAAACCTGTAGTCGTAGTCTCACCCCGGTTCAGATTCGAACTGAATCTTTCAATTCTCCTTGGGTATACTCAAATGTAAAAAACTAACCGCGGCAAATGGGACTTCCACTAAAAGTGTAGTCTTCTCAGTGCCATGAAACAGTCACCTGGATTCCGTAAAGGTATTCTTCTACATGATACAGCAATTCTTCTAACTTCATTCATATTCAAACCGAATCTTTCAGTTGTCCTTTGGCATGCTTCTATTCAAACGTCAAAAGGAAAGGAACAGCGACAAATGGATGCTCCACTTGACTTGGAATCTCGCTTTTTAGTACCATCGCAGTCACCTGGATTTTGTAAAGCTATTCTATATGATATACCCATTTTGCTAGTGTATATATATATATATATATATATACATATACATATATATATGTGTGTGTGTGTGTGTGTGTGTGTGTGTGTGTGTGTGTACGTGAGCGTGCGTATCTGTGTATGTGTTCGGGCGTTGGATCTCAAAGGTCAGCTAAGGAAAATCACACGCGTAACTGGACATGAAGAACAAATCAGCAGTATGAAGAAGTAAAATGCCAATCCTTTTAAAACGGCAACCACCTTAACATTGCCAGAATCGCCATCCCACTACCTATACACATTCAAAGCAGTTTGCCAACAACACTGCAGCAACTACACATTCCGATAAACTCAGTAACTATTACTAGATTCAGACTACGACAGACAAATAGAGCGAATGTTCTCGAAGCCGCGGATTTCAATCTTACGGAGACAATATTTACATATCGACTAAGGAAACACAACTAGATCTCATAATCAGTGAAACAATTGTATAATCAAGTATCTGCAGTCCTGGAGAACTACGTTGCGTGGAAACAACAACTGTAGTGATTAAAAACATAAATGTTCAGCCGTACCCCTTCTTTATTGACTCTCTCCCTCACTCCTCCTCCCTTACTCACGTGGCTCTCACTTGACCATCGGCCATGTTTCTTTCTTCTCCTAACCTTTGTTTCTTTCTTTCTCTCTGTTGTAGCTGGAACAAGGAAGACGTGTTCTTGTCTGTTCCCTGTCAAGCTATAATCAGGAACGTATAATTCCCCTGTCCAATAATAATCAGGAATGTACACTGCACACTACATCGTAAACCTTTCTGCAGCAAGTAACACATCCCGGTAACATACAATTACTGCACACTTCATTACACCCACGACGCAGTCTGGCGACGAAGGTCTGCTCCAGTGTTCTGTGCTCAAGAAATAACAGTTAAATCTCCCTCACATTGTACGCTGTAGATTAACATAATGCAGTTCAACATGCACTATATCTACAAAATGTAAATTAAATGATAGCAGGTTCATAGCTGCTATGACTTTCATCATTGCTCAGTTCGATTAGGCTGACCTGAGGCTATATACTGCCAACAAAATATAACTATATTATACAACAAATCAAGCAAAGAATGAATGCTGTACGTGCTAATTCGGTCTGCTAAAAATCGCAGGGAATGTTATAATACTAGCGTTTCCTTAATAAATTATATTTGAACAAAATACAGGAAAGATTCTTTTGATTCTAGATAGATCAACTTCGAATGTGGTTAACATGTTGCAATTTGAACAATGAGTGTTTTGATCTACCTAGTCTGTGAAATAACTAGGTGCATAACAAACATATTTTTCATCATGCTAAAACTGGGGTTAATAGCTACAACAATAGGATAGGAGTGAAGTATCAATTAGCCATATCTACTGGCATTCAGGAAATGCACAGAAAATTATATGATCTCCAAGCCCCACTTGTACTCATATTCCTCGCAAGTATGATAATGAAATTTTCCAATGACTAATACTGCATTTTTCTTGCCGTATAATTATTTCTTCAGCATCGGACGAAACGTCCTATGGTATTGGTTTCAACTTCAGGCGATCTAATTCTAAATCTCAGTTGAACTTTGCATCTTATTCTTCCCTGCCAATGACATAAAATAACAAAACTCAGGGATATACACTGGGCACATTGTTAGAATTATGGACAAATGCTTTGTAGAGTTTGTTCTGGCATTTTTTTTTTTGCTTAAAGTGCACTAGTGGGTATAGTGGCATGCATGTATCTGCTCACAAGATTCGGTCTTGTAAAAGGCGAAGAAAGGCAAAAGAAAACCACTTTTATGGTCACCCGGAAACTTCTATGAAAATCACATTGTGGTGGTCAAACAAGTCACTAGATACCGTTTGTCAATTTGATGGTACCTGCAAGAAAGTTTTGTTATGTTCCATGCATGAAATAACGTTTTTCTTTCATCTTTTACCTTTTCCATACTTCAGATATATTCACAAGTCTTGAATGTTTCTTTCACCACTTCTTCAAAGAAATCAGTGAAGCTAATATATAGTGGATTAGATCATAAGTGGGGTTAAACGTGCATCTGTACATATGTATGCTCGTATGCGTGCAAGCATGTCTGTTTATATATATCATTCATCAATATACATAAGTCAAATAAGTTGGTGGACTGGCAGAATCATTAGCGCGCTGGGCAGAATGCTTAGCAGCATATTCTACGCTTTAACGTTCTGATTTCAAATACAGATGAGGTCGACTTCACCTTTCATCCTTTCGGAGTGGATAAAATAAGTACCAGTTGAACCTTGAGGTTGATATAATCGACTTACACCGTTCCGAAATTGTTTGGTTTGAGCCAAAATTTGAAACCGACATATGTAAGCTAACGTTACACACAACGGTGGGAAAGCGAAAGAACCAATGTCACTATGGCCGTTATAGTTACGTTGAATCAATGATTGATCTGTGGGGAATGTGTAACCAACTACGCCAGCGTACACACATCGCATATCTGAGAAACAAATTCATGCACCAGATAGCAGTACCAATGTCTGGTGAAATGTAATCTATATTAGAATAGATAAAATAACAGATGATTCAGAACTCTATAATTAACCTGGATAGATAATTCTTATTTTAACGTATCGGTGGTAATAAAACTGCATCTTTATTCGTGTTCCCCTTATACTATCTGTCTATGTATGCATTCATTGAGCTAAGCGTACATACATACATACATACATACATACATACATACATGTGTTTATGTATATGTATATTTTGTGTATGTATATATATTGTGTACATATATGTGTACATACACACTCGCACACACACACACATGTATATATATATATATATATATTCATTCTGCAAATCTGTCTGCAAGCTCTCGCTTTAATCTGATTTGCAACTTCATTCGCAATAATAATTATTACATTTTGTTTTTATGTGACCCATTGTACGTGAGTTCTTTTAATGTCACTGATAATTGTGTATCGCAGATAGTAATAACTTTGTATAGTTTTTGAAAGAAGTCTTATTGAGGATAAATTTTTAATGTTTATTTTATATCAGTTAAGAAAATAGTATATGAATATTATTGGAGCAGCAACTACTACACAATGTCCGGTAATAAAAAGGGTTTTATGGAATGAATACATGGATTTATGAAGAAAGATTTAAGGTTTTGTGAATGTTTGCATAAGTAAAACAGCTAAAGAACGTGGGGGACAAAATGTTAGGTACTTTGTTATTTCTCTGTTGCGAACCGTATTTCAATGCAATGACTCATGCATCCTCACCCTTACCTTCTTTACCGAGCGAAACTCATTTTAAGGTGAAGATGTTTCACTCATTGTATTGAAATACGATTCTCACTGAGACAAAGAAATGATTGATTTAATTGTTTCTGACGAAATTGATACAGTATGACATCGGATATTCATAAAGCGAGTTCATTGCTATTTTAAACAATTGAAAACGGTTTAAATTTTCACCTGTACCTGTTTGAATTGTTGTTCACTTTTCGAAATATTTCAGGTAAAAACGATTAAGAGCACGTATACACTCGCATCCAGTCCGGCCCCATATACACAGACACAAACACTCTCCAACATATATTCTTTTGTACACGCACATATAAATAGATATGCAGGTCCATGTATATGTATATGTATCGTTCTTTTTGCTTTAGTAATCCATGCGCATGCTAGTTCTTATCATCTTAGTATTTCATTAAAATGACACAGAATCAAACGGACTTTTTAATTATTTTAATCTGAAATTAGGTACATTATCAGTCGACAGAGCATTCCCATTGCCAGTTATCAGATTCACATTGATAACATCCCCAACAGATATATTAAATCATGATTGTGATATAAGTGTCTGGTTCTTCTCTGTTAATCTAATCGATTGTAAGTTCTAATTTTTGCGTTACATTTCCGCCCAATTTGCTTATGCTTTTTCTTGTTGTTGTTGGAGATGATGTTAATAATTTGTAAATTAATGTTATATACTATATTTTTGAACTTGGAGCCGAATTTGGAGTCGGGTTTAAGATTCAGGCAAGAAAGGAATAGAGAGAGGGGAATCACCTTGTAACACTCCTCCTCTAATTATATATATAAAAATGTTTAATCTTAATGTTTCTCTCTCGTGCTATGTGCAGAATTCTTTGTCATTTACTCAGGACATTTTAAATATAACTTCTTATTGCTAGTGCTATCCTGCACATAACTTCTGATCTACGTGAGGGGTAATACTGTAATAAGGTGTCTGGTAGTTTACCCATCTTCTATTTACCTCAATTTTATCTCAATTTACACCCTTCGCTTATTGCTTTACTCATTAATAATTGAACTTTACAAACATATAAACCCGTGCAATACACATTGTATTTCCTGGAAATATCTTGTTTTTGTCTCTGTATATTCTCCGTTATTTTAGTTACGATTCGAAATGCAGTAGAGAAGCACGTTTTGGAATTTTGCTGTTTATGGATTACTGATTTTGTTACTCTTGTGACTTATGAGAGTTTTCCTCATAGAGCGCTTGATAGGTAGTGACCCCGGTTCCCTTAGTATCTTATGAAACTTCTCTGTGAACTTTCCAAGAGTCTGCGTCAAGCAGAAGTTATTTGGTTTTTTTGCGGTGTCTGGACTATATTTTGCGGTGTTATGCCATCCTACTATTATACAGATGTGTTTGTTATCTTGAGTAATCTCATCCAATATAATTTCTTTGTATCCAACATTTCTCTTCAGAATTTTTCTTCTTCTTTGACTTCGGATACTGTTTTGATACCTATTACATTTCTTACTTAATTCCTAATTAAAATAATTTTGGTTTGGAGTTGAACTGTTAATTTCTGTTGTACCATTTTCTACCGACAGACACTTTTCCGACTTTCCAAGAATCTATTACTTCAACCGTTCTTCGTTATTAATAAATCGATGCTTGCACGGTAATCAACGACAATCAAAACGATAACATACATGTTTATTGCCAATACATTCCGGCACTCTCGACCATGAATATGCTAATCGTTGTTGTATTTTGTGGCGAGAGGACGATTTCTCCCTCCAGACGAATGTGTGTTCATATTTTACGCGATTCACTTGAACAAGGGTTCTTTGGGACACTGGTTTCTCGGGCTTGTTGTGTGTCTCCGCAGCCAAAGCTATCTAGGGCAAATGAATCTAACAAGCATTAACTAGTGGGATAGTCCAAAAATGGACA
>NC_068985.1:47206684-47210053 GCF_001194135.2 Octopus bimaculoides
AATATCAGCTCCATTGCAATTAGTCACGCAACTGGGTGGTAGTAAAACAAGAGTTATCGATTCTACAGCCACGTGACTAAGAAACTGTAAAAATATATAGCGAGTAATTTCTGAATTCTATTTTATAACTATTATTCTTCTTCCATGGCAGCTTTTAATAATTATTTTATTTTACATTGTTATTTAGTTAGTTGTCGAGTTATTTGTTGGGTTTTAACTGCCTAAGATAACATCCATAATGTGTGTTTTGTCAATGATATATAACGCAAGCCCTGAGAAATACAAAATACACGTACGTTCATGCATATGAACACGCATATACATATATACACCACCAAAGATGCAGGCAGAGACAGATACATTTACAAATACATAATGCGCAGGGCAAAAGTGAGTTCACAGCCCTATTACAAGCCTATATTGCATCACGTTCAATAAAGGGAAAACGTCGAGTACCGACGCATACAAATTAAAAGGTTAATTATGTATGCATATGAGGGAGTATGTTTGTGTGTATTGTATTATATTATATTATGTTATATTGTGTGTATATATATATATATATATATATATATATATATTGTTGGCGGTGAGCTGGCAGTATCTTTAGCATTCCGACAAAATGATTTGCGGCCTTTCGTCCGTCTTTGCGTTTTGCGTTCAAATTCTTTCACGGTCGACTTCACCTTTTATCATTTCAGGGTCTATAAAATAAATGCCAGTCGAGCAATAGGTCGATGTAATCGACTTACTGCACTCCCCACAAATTTCATGAATTGTGCCCATAGTGTAAAGAACTACATACGCACACACATACATGTATACACACGCACACACACACACATATACGTGCAAGTATACTTGCAATGATGTTGGTGGGGGTGTGTACATTTGTCATTCACTGAGTTATCTGCCCCTGTATGAAAATGAAAGAAATTGATTCTTTTACAGAATCAGCATGATAGACTAAAATGAGGTTTATACCATTTGAATTACATGTACAATCCATCTAACGAGTTTCTCTACAGTTTCGGTCTATCCATTTTCGCTCACAAGATGTATGCTGTCCAATATGGCACGAAGTAGGAATGAAACCCGGCCCTCTGATTTCGAAGTGAACTTCCTAACGACAGGTGCATACTGCGCCTATCTATGTATCTAGAAATATTCTCCCCTCCTACTCTCTCTCTCTCTCTCTCTCTCTCTCTCTCTCTCTCTCTCTCTCTCTCTCTCTCTCTCTCTCTCTCTCTCTCTCTCTCTCTCCATATATCCGTACCTACCTACCACGTCCCCCTCTATCCCTCTCTCCGTCTTCCCTAGCTACCTACATAGATCCACACACACACACACACACACACACACACACACATGGCCTATAGTAAATAGACTACTATTAGCATATATAAGCCCCCGACGGAAGAAATTATGCATTAGTTCGCATGGGAATCGAATCTGACTTATATATCTTAATAATAAACGGTGAAAGCTTATAATTATATCTACAAAATATTCCCTCCCACTGTTTTTTCAACCTATAAATTTATTTATCTTTAAATTTATAAGTACTTGTAATAATATGTATATATTTATGTATGTGTATATCATATATTTATATACGTATATATATATCTATATACACAGGCACACACAAGGATATACATACACACGTGTGGACGCACACGTATACACATAGTAGTGAACTGCTCCTGATATACCATCTTGTACCGCTTATCCCACCAACTAAGTTTAGGATGAACTTCGAAGTATGCCTCACTGTGTGTCGGTTGAGTAAAGTATCTCACTACAGCCGTCTTCAATTGCTTGCTGTTCCTTCGCTATTTCATTGTCTCACACGCTCACCACTTGTTTCATCTTTCCTTACTAAATTAATCCGTAAACGACTCTGTATTGTATAATCCTAACGAGAAATATATTTATTTGGCCAAGTTTCTTAACCTCATTCGTACAGATTTTTACTGATGTACTCCCTCAAAAATTTCTTGAAATTCTACATTTTAAAACCATTTCGTATTCAAGATTACGTTAATGACGAGATTAACATAATCCTGAATACGGAAATTTTTATGCAGAAACAAACCATGGCTGAAATTCTCTTCGCTAAGCACATGGTGTTGAAACATTTTGCAGCTAAGTAAATATGTGGTTAATATTTACGCACTTGTCGCTGTGTGTGAGAGCTTATATTTATATCTATATGCAAACTCACACGCACACGTGCGCGCGCACACGTACACACACACACACACACACACACACGCACACACACACACACACAGATGCAAATATGTTATACGTATATATGTGAATATTTGTATTTGTAATTATCTGTGTGTATATAGGAGTGTGTGTGTGTGTGTGTGTGTGTGTGTGTGTCTGTGTGTGTGTGTGTCTGTGTGTGTGTGTGTGTGTGTGTCTGTGTGTGTGTGTGTGTGTGTTATAAAACTGTTTCTGACCAGCGAAACGGATTAGATTATACAGTATCACCCCAGCAATAAATGTATCTTATTTTTATATATGCTTACACACACACTCGCGCGCACACACACAGATGCACGCACGCACATATACATGTATGCGTTTGCAAATCTGTGTATATGTCACAGAGATTAGAATTGTATTACGTTGATTAACTTGTGTATGAGCTATGATGACGGTCATTTTAAGAGGTTAAACAAATAGACCTTTTTAGTGCAAAAATCCGAGAACAATTGAAACGAGAGAAGTTTGAGTTTAAACCATTGGCTACAAATCTGTTGTACAATGACAATAAATTTCTCTTTTTGAGCTCTTCATTACAATGAGTAACTTTATACGTTCAAATGGCAAAAAACTTCTCAAATGGAAAGTATATATAAACTTTGAATGCAAATAGCACAACATGTGCGGTAAAATGAGAGAAGAAACTGTTGCTTTCTTACATTTTTAATTTTTATTTTTTACATGTATCGCAAATATGTGACCGTGTTAAGGCCGCAATATGTCACTGAAATTAGAACTGCATGAGTCTATACAGATTAACATCACTATAATCTAAGATGATGGCCAATTTAAATTTAATAGGTTAAATAAATAGATTTTAAGTGCACAAAACAGTAGAATAGAGACAACCTTTGAATACGAATCCATTGTATAAGACCTGCACAAACACACACGAACATACACACACACACACACATGCACGCACACATAAACACATATACACACATATATATATACACATATAGACATATCCTCAGACATATATATACACATATATACATATACACATATATACATATACACATATACACAGATGCGTGTATTTATACTTATATATATAAATATCTTTAAATATAAATATACATATAT
>NC_068985.1:47214765-47216596 GCF_001194135.2 Octopus bimaculoides
TATATATATATATATATATATATATATGGGAGAATATACAAATAATAACAACAGACGAGGACAGGTGGTGTAAATAACAAAAGTATATATTAGTATGACGCTCGGGAATACGGAAAGTCTTTGACGTTTCGAGCTACGCTCTTCAACAGAAAGAATACGGAGACAAGGAGAAAAACACGGAGAAAAAAAATTGAATATATATATATATGTACGTAAATATAGGAAGTAAAATATTGGCGGTTTATGTGTGTGTGTGCGAGAGTGAGCGAGAAAGTGCCTACGTCTCTCTCTCTCTATTAATGTTTGCTGGTGTAAATCAGTGAGCAGAGGCGTTGTATTCTTGTCCGTTAAGATTATTTATTTAACTTTCCGATTAAATAAATACGAGACTCAAATAAGTATCCAGTACTTTAGCAAGGCTGTAGTCAAGTGGCAGAAAGTCGTAAAATGATGAAAGAATAAAGAAAGAACTCAAGCAGAAATACTTTTAGACGTGTATTTCTTGATAGATTTTGTATTTCGACCGCTATGATATATGTACCACCATTTTTAATATGGCGCTATGGATAATATTCGACATTCACTTCCGGTTGATTACCTATTTGAAGACGGGTACCCTGCTTAGAAGATTATTGTTGTTTAACCTGAAATCAATCCTGATCATCTTGAAATACGATTAATGACCAACATTTCTTTTTTTATCAAGAAATATAGTGCTTAGTTCGGCCTTTTCTTTGTAAAGGAGCGTTGGCTATGTATATACTTAAGTGGTTTGTAAACCGAAATGGTGCGAATGAAACAAAGCCTATTCAAAGTAGGTTGCTTACTGCGTTTAATCGCAAATACTTTTCAACTGAAGCTCGCTACCGTTAATACGATACGATACGATGTCAGTCTGTATTTATGCATTTGCAGCTATTCACTGCACAAGTTTGAATACATTATTTACACTTAAACTAAAAGTAATACTTTTGGCACCCTCACTGAGGTGGATCAAATGTAAAGAAAATGAGTTGTTACTACTCAGTCAACTTGATACTAAATTGCTGTTGCTGACATCCTTTTGTCTCGGGAGACAATGGAGTTGCACATAATATAATCCAGTCTGGTTTTCACTCCAGTTTTGCGCAGTTTTTGGGCTAGATGTAAGGAAATCCTGGGTAGCCCAATCGTCAAGATTCCTCTCTCGGCCTTGCTGATGTAGTACAAAGGAGTGCAGAGCATTACGTTTGGTACCAGCTAGGTTGCAGCAGCTGCCGGAAAAGTGCCAAGTCGAACACGAAACCGCCTACAGGGCACAACTCCGGATTTCTTTGAAGGTTGTCTCCCTTCCGTAACTCTGGATAGGGGCCCATGCCGGGTACTGTCAGCCACATAATTATCGCTGTTATTTTTGGTGACTAGCATAGGTCAATCTTGACTGAGCAGTCATAGGGTCAAAGGCTATCTGACCTTTATCATCGCATCTTTTACTGAAATATAGCTTATCCAGTAACCCATCATAAAATATGATTGATTTTATGAGACATGGCTGCTATTTCTATGCGACATGGCATCCGAACAGGAACCTCACTAATTCACTGCTAGAACCTCAATAAAACTGATATGTGTTTCAGCTTACTTTCCCAACAGAAAAAATTACTTGCGAAGGAATAACATCCTGTCAGAAACCAGATAGATAGATACATAGATCGATAGATAGATAGATAGATAGATAGATAGATAGATAGATAGATAGATAGATAGATAGATAGATAGATAGACAGATAGACAGACAGATAGATAGATAGATAGATAGATAGATAGATAGATAGATAGATAGATAGATAGA
>NC_068985.1:47216897-47219445 GCF_001194135.2 Octopus bimaculoides
AGAGAGAGAGAGAGAGAGAGAGAGAGAGAAAGAGAGAAATTGAGAGAGGGGGGGCAATGGAAAGAGAATACGTCGACTCAATGGAAAACAGCATTTTGTAACATATGGAAAGTAAATCATTCTGTATGTACATAAGTTTTTGCTGAGTTACAAGTATGATATTATTATGTCATAAAAAAAAAATTAATTTAAATGTCTCTAAGTAGCGACAAATTGATATCATGATCAGAGCTAGTTAGGGGTTCCATGCAATGGCCTCTCAGAACAGCTGACGTTCTCAAAAAAATTACCCCTCAGAAGTATTGATTGGTGAAGAAAGGGATCCGCAAGGCTAAATTGACCTTAACGAAATTGCCTGAAGAACATGTGTGCAAGTCTTCCGAGGCACAACCAAATTAACCAATTTGATTACAAGCCATTAATTTACCGCTTGCATAAAGGAGCTACAATAAAAAAGGAAGTCAAGAAAACGAATAAAAAAGAAGTAATTTTAGCATTACATACTTCCACGTCCAATTCACAGAGAAAGGTACACACAAATAGAAATATTCAAATTAATGGAAGGCAGCAAATAAATGTAAAAGTTCCAATCATCTCAACAGTTTAAATCAATTTATAGAGCGCTCGAATTCTACAGCACACGCACACACACACACACACACACACACACACACACACACACACACACACACATATATATACACACGCACACACACGAGGGGTTCAATGTATAGAAGCCTTTAACTCTCACTGAAATGCTGTTCATTTCTCGAACCAATTCAAACATGACTGCATCCAATGATCATTTTACAAATTTTCCTTTTATTTCCATAAATAATAGTCTCTGCTCGAATAGGTCAGTGAAACTTTCCACTCTCTGCTCTTTGTTTTTACGCTTTTGTTTAATTTTTTTCTCCAACACCATAATGTCAGATCTAATAATTTATTGATAAATTTAATAAAATAAAATAAAATGCAAAAATGTTTACATAAAAATCCGAAAGAACAGTTCAGTAATTATTGTATTATAATTTGTATATTTTTTTTGGCGATGTTTTTCTGCCTTTATTCTTTCGCGTTTTCTGTTAGTATTATGGAATCCCATGATGCAAATTATGAGAGTAGTAGTAGTAATAGTAGTAGTTTGACGACACACAGCTTCGGTATGATAGTACAAGCAGTCTTAATTCAAAATGACAAACTGTCCAATTGTTTATGAAATATAGTTTACGGCCTCTTTCTGTTCGGGTTCCATGTACAAATCATTCGACCACATGCCAAAACACTACAATGAGAAAACGACGACAACAGCACATTCACGCAGGCGCACACACACACACACACACACACACACACACACATATATATATATATATATATATATACATACACGTGTGTGTACACATAGATAGACAAACAAACAAACGGTGATGGATAAATGAAGTACAATATTTAGAATGAACAAAATTACCGGAATACAGAGAAGGGAACGAATCGAAAGAATTGACCTCAGTAAATGACTGGTATATTATTTTATCGAATCCCGACGGAATAAAAATGGAGTTGTCCTCGGCAGATTTTGAACGCAGAATATAAACAGCCGTGATTAAGTTCCACAACGTATTACATCAGATTCTCTAACCATTCTGCCAATGTATTATTTTGTATTCGTAGTACAAGAAAAAGGCTATAGATAC
Source organism: Octopus bimaculoides (assembly GCF_001194135.2). Lineage (NCBI taxonomy): Eukaryota > Metazoa > Mollusca > Cephalopoda > Octopoda > Octopodidae > Octopus > Octopus bimaculoides. The sequence continues at coordinate 47,218,595 of NC_068985.1, forward strand.
GTAGGTGAGTGTATGCTGTAGACTCGAATTAACCCAGCATATTATTCTTATATTTTCCTGGTTACAGGAATACAAAGGTGATGCTTACAGGATTTTTGTTCATAGTAAATATAGTATGGCATTTTATGCAGTGCTCTAACAATCAACCACCCAAAAGTAATGCTTCTTCTGTTCTTGCCTTTTCAAAGCCTCATCTGGGGATTGTCTGTACTCCAGGCTCTCAACAGAGACTCAGAGACCTGTGTGCTGGACGCATTTCAGATAATTGGTGAACAACTAAGAGGAACTCGATAACTGCTTGAAAAATATTTGGTTAAGGAGGGAATTTCTGAGAAAAGGCATTCTGATAGTGGGGGATCAGATGAATGGTTAGTGGTTATGCTTAGCGGTATTTCGTCTGTCTATTCTGAATTCAAATTCCGTCGAGGTCGACTTTAATTTTCATCCTTTCGGGAACGATAGAATAAGTACCAGTTACGCAGTTGGGACAATGTAATCGATTATCGTCCTCCACCACAATTTCAGGCCTTGTGCCTTTAGTAGAAAAGATTATTATTATGAAAGCAGCAAGCTGGCAGAATCGTTAGTACGTAGAACAAAATCCTTAGCAATATTTTGTCTTTATGATCTGAATTAAAATCTTGTTCTTCTTCTTCTTCTTCTTCTTCTTCTTCTTCTCCTTCTCCTTCTCCTCCTCCTCCTCCTCCTCCTCCTTCTTCTTCTTCTTCTTCTTGTTCTTCTTCCCCTTCTTCTTCTTCTTCTTCTTCTTCTTCTCCTCCTGCTCCTCCTCCTCCTCCTCCTTCTTCTTCTTCTTCTTCTTCTTCTTCTTCTTCTTCTTCTTCTTCTTCTTC
>NC_068985.1:47219655-47220956 GCF_001194135.2 Octopus bimaculoides
CTTCTTCTTCTTCTTCTTCTTCTTCTTCTTCTCCTCCTCCTCCTCCTCCTCCTCCTCCTTCTTCTTCTTCTTCTTCTTCTTCTTCTTCTTCTTCTTCTTCTTCTTCTTCTTCAGCAGCATTAGTGGTGTAGAAAAAGATGAAGAAGGCGAAGAGTCTCTGTAACTCCATGGTTAGGTCCTGGTAATTTGCTATTCTCTCTATACCTCTCATATTGACTTTCTCATCATTTGGGACTAAAAAGTCTTTGTCTACTACAACTATTAAATCAGGCCTTCTAGCTTCTATTACTCTGTCCGTCTGAATGTTAAAATTCCACTACATCTTATATTTCTTACTTTCTATTACTTTACTAGGTTCATGTATGGTCGAATCTTAGCTTTCCACATAACTCGTAGTAGATGATTGTCTGTAGGTTGTCATGTCTTTTTTGTATTCTTTCTGTGACAGCATGCTACATTCACTTACTATATGAGTAACACTTTCCTCTTTAGATTAAATATGACCTATATTGGGAATCTAGATTGTTTTTGTCTATCTTGGCTTTTATCCAATTAGTACTTAATACTTTATCTTGAGCTGCTATTAACAAACTTTCTATCTCCCTTTTCAGCTTCCCTTCTTGCAACCATAATCATGTCTCACTACTACAATCTCCTGTAATTATCTCTGGGGATCTATTATTCAAACTCGTCTCTTGTTAATCAGATATCTTTCTTCTTTTTTGGAATTTTAACTTCATTTGCCTTTTTGCTTTCCCTATATCCTACTGTGAATCCAGTGGAGGCGCAATGCCCCAGTGGTTAGGGCAGCGGACTCGCGGTCCTAGGATCGCGGTTTCGATTCCCAGACCGGTCGTTGTGAGTGTTTATTGAGTGAAAACACCTAAAGTTCCACGAAGCTCCGGGAGGGGATGGTGGCGAACTCTGCTGTAATCTTTCACCAGAACTTTCTCTCACTCTTACTTCCTGTTTCTGATTGTTATTTCTGATTATTATTATTATTATTATTATTATTATTATTATTGTTCAGTAGTTTTATTTTTATAACGTGCTTTCACTTCACTACCGAGCGCAGCTCTGTGCGCCTTGGGTATGTGCTGTGGTTTGCTGTGGTGCTCTTATGTTTACTGTATTGAAAGTGTTTTGCGTAGAATGTGTGCAGTACCCAGTAGTGCAATTTTCTGTATGTTATATATATTTGTAAGTCCTGGTGTTTTTGTTATGTATTTGTCTGAATATTATTATTATTATTATTATTATTATTATTATTATTATTATTATTATTATTATTATTATTATTA
>NC_068985.1:47222234-47223155 GCF_001194135.2 Octopus bimaculoides
GAGAGAGAGAGAGAGAGAGAGAGAGAGAGAGAGAGATAGATAGATAGATAGATAGATAGATAGATAGATAGATAGATACCTACATGCATTCACACATACACAAACGCACACACACATATGTGTATATATATATATATATATACCTTCATGAATGTTAACATCGTAACTCAAATTCCACTATGTTATCTATTTTATGCATCATAATAAGAATATGCAAACGTAACATTCAATGAAAAGAATAATTTTTTTTTACATACTATACAATTGAATCACAATTGTTCGACAACAGATATTTGACAAAATCAAAATATATTTATTTAAAAGAGATATTATTTCTGAATTCAATAGCATATGATTTCACGACATTTATATAAATCATATAGAAGTTGAACGCGAATAATGAAAATTTTAAAGCGATATAGATTCACAGTGTCATGGTGTCTGCTAAATTTAAGAGGAACCGTTTTGTTCGAGGACTGCATGAGGTGTCGTTTAGAAAAAGGATTAAATATAGCATGTGAGCTTGGTACAGAGATTATATAGTTTAATATATAGAAATCTATTAAATCTTTCACAGCTATGCAGATTAAAATATCGGTATAGTGAGGTAGCTGTGTATTTAAATTTAATTTAAATATTTTGTACGAAAAATAAACCCAAATGAATGAAAGTTATATCAATGAAGGTAAACATACTGCTTCTCTTAACCTGTCTCAGTGACACCCTTTCTTACTCCATATAAGCACGCTCACACACTCGCACAAACACACGCCCGCCCGCGTGCACACGCATACACAGACAAACAGGCATACATACGCGCACACAGAGACACACAAACAGCGATAGACAGACACACACACACACACTCGCGTGCAAAGAGAGAGGGAGAGAGAGAGAGAGAGAGAGAGAGAGAGAGAGAGA
>NC_068985.1:47223545-47229896 GCF_001194135.2 Octopus bimaculoides
AAAGAGAAAGGCACACACATAGATATTTACACACACACACATACACACACACGCACACACGCACACACGCACACACGCGCGCACACACGCACGCACACACACACACACACACACACACACACACATACACAAATACATACGCACACATATTTTCGTCTAGCAAATCCATTCAAAAGGCTTTGGTCGGCTATAATAGAAAACACGATCTTAATGTTGTGAGTTCAATAACCGGCGGCACATTGCTTGCTTGAGCAAGACATTATATTTCACGTTACTTCAGTCCAGTCGGGTGGCAAAATTTAACAGTGTTTATATTAGTAGTACTTATATTTTAAAAGGCAGACCATATCGTATTCTGGTTCACGCTGAATGCCCACAGGAACTACATTAAGGGTATGTGTGCCTGTGGAGTGCTCAACTACTTCTACGTTTATTTCACAAACCTTAACTTTACGTCAATTTCATGATCTGATGAACGTTAATTTTACGTTCATCAGAACAACTGTAACTCCCGTCGTCTAACCGACAGGATGCCAGTGTTTGCGTCTCTGCTTGCTTGCTTGCTTGAGCGCATGTGTACAATCACTTATATGCGTGTGTTCATCAGTATTAAGAGTTAATAATGAATTTGGTGATTTTAGTGCTGTAAGCCGGAAAATTGAAACAATTCATGAATCTATTCTATCGTAAAAGGTTTTTGGTAACAGTAAATACCGACGCTGATGAAAATTGACCTGGCACTCAATAGATGTTAACGGAAATGGTAACAAGTCCTTTGAAGCCTCATTAGAAACTCATTAGATATTAAGTGGCAATTGTGTGGAGCGGTGTGTATTTCGGAGAGAGATTGGTTTCGTTAGAAATAAAATATTGAAACCAGGTGACGATCTATACCTTTTAAATGCAGATGAGAATACGAATAAGATATTGGGTTGCATGTGAGCCGAAAGCACAGATGATGCACAGAATTTTGATATAGTATATGACCTTCTCACCCTCTTAGTAAATTTTCTATTCAAACATTAATCAAAGCGAGCAGTATTCACGCAAATATTTAAAAAGTGGCAGACGGGATACTATATGAAAATATGGATAATAAGCTACTGTGCAAAAGTACCTTCTATTTCATTGTCTCTTTTATTCTTACAAAATACGGATTTTAAAGATCTTTTAACACGCTTTTTGATAAAGGGTCCGCTGAGCTATAAAAGAGTGATGACCAGAAAACCAGTAGCGTGATCGAACGAATTTAAATAGCATATGGCGTTTAATAGTGGTTTCAAATTTTGGCACAAAACCTGAAATTATGGTGGGGACGATAATCTATTACATCGACCCCAGTGCTCAACTGTTAATTATTTAATCGACAATGAAATGATAAAAGGCTATGTCATCCACATTGGTATTTGAACTCAGGACGAAATGCCGCTAAGCATGTTGCTAGGCGTGCTAACGATTTTGCCACTCACCGCGTTCGTAAGGCATTTAAAATTGAAAATGATTTAGCGTTTTATAGAAAGATGACAGTAACAATAAAAGTAAAAGTTAAATAAGCCACCATAACCAACTTAGCCACATAAAATTCATTAAAATTTTCCCATCTACTGCTATAGATAATAACACATTCATATAACTTCAAATGAAACAATACATAGCGTGCCACTACGTTCTGCAGGAAAGACGACATTGATAAGAACAGAAATTCTATAAACGCATTCAATAAAATACAACGCAATCCACAATTTATTTGCCTGTTAGGACTCATTTTCAGTTATTATTATTCTGTTAAAATGTCTAGAGGCGATATCTTACAAATATCGCCAAAAGACACTAGGAGATAATTATATTTAAATGAATAAAATTAGCTAATAACCATTTCATAGGGCATTTAAAAAAATGCTACCAATGGTGAGGTAGGGTTAGAGGAAAGAATTAGATGGTTGGCGATGTGGGAGGACTTCATATTAGGTGTGCAAGGATTATTAATAAAGGAGGATTAAGCGCTGTAGTAGTTGCGAATTCCGGAGTCATTGCTCGAAGGTAGATACGTAGCACGTATTAAGAATTTATCCACCCTTGAGGCCGTATAGTTCCACTTGTTCATCGGAAGATCAGATTGATTATAGCGATAAAATAGCAGATAATTAAGAGAATATTACCTTTGATTGAATATATTTAATTAAAGAAATATAACAACAACAACAATGATAATAACCATTTATCATCAACGAAGAGAAAATGCGATGAAGATGTTGATAATGATGATAATGATGATAAAATTTATGATAATGATAATAAAGATGTTTATAGTAATGGTGATAACGATACTGGCAATTATTTTGTATGTAGTTATCGTAGTGGTGGATGTACTACTACTACTACTACTACTACTACTACTACTACTACTACTACTACTCCTATTACTACTACGACTTATGCTATTATCGACCACAGCAGTAATGTCAATGCTTAATTTCTCCCATAATGACAATGTGGAAACCATATATTATGGTTTATCGCTCATTCAAGTACCGAGTAGCACTTAGACTCTCCATATAAATTCATTAAGATAAATCTTTCACGAACATTAACTGTACTAACACATATTAATGACTTATATTAAGAACAATACTTTTCTTTGTTAGCTTATATGATAATGCATTTAGACGCTTAAAGCATATTTATACGATTAAAACATATATTTATATTCTTCTGTTTTGTTATAGAATGATTTTCTTGGCAATTAACGTGATACAATTGGTTTTGTGTTCGTTTATTGAATTGATTTATTTGCTGTTTCGATTCTTATGTAAATATTTCTTATTTAGTAATGACACAATTTGATTTCAGTAAATATAATCATAGCTAAATGTCAGTAGATGAAAATAAAAACAAAGAAATGCAGACAAAATATAGAAGCTGCGCAGCATATATATTATGCATGTAAAGTTAGATATATAAAGCTAATGCATATTTAATGTTCTTATAAAGTACGCTTGGGATCAAAACTTGTAAAGAGTGCGAGCGGAACGGATAATACAAGAATTAAGATTTTGACCTTATTTTTGGAAAAGCAAATTTCTTTGAATTCTAAGAATTTCTGTGTTTATTTATCGATGTCGCTGGAAGCGTTAAAAATAAGATATCTTTTTCTATATCTCTCTTCATCTCTTTCACTCTCTTACTCTCTCTCTCTCTCTCTCTCTCTCTCTCTCTCACACACACACACACACACACACACACACACACACACACACACACACACACACACACACACACACACACACACACACACACACACACACATACACACACACACACACACCCATATATGCAAATAGACACATACATGACTACCATCCTACAGCGTAAAATGGGAATACAGTAATGTTATCTTTGGTTCCTTATTCATGAAGACTTTATTAGAAATGAAGACAAAAGTGATGCTCATGATTTGACATTTTGCAAACCATAATTCTTCTAGTCAAAGCCGAAGTGGATCTAAAATAAGAAAAAAAAAACAAAAAAACAACAACGCAAGAACACCATTTCATTTGCACTGAGGTGTTGTGTGTAATTCTGTTCAAATTTACTCACTATAAAATTATCTCTGAAATTAATGTACAAATAGTCATTGATATACGGGATTAAATGTAGAAATTGACATATATAATTTCAGGTGAATATATTCTGTGCTCAGTGGAAGCTTGGTTCTTGCTTCTAGTTCATACATATTGATTTCAGATTTGGCACAAGGGCAGCAAATTCGAGATAGGGCTAGTCGATTACATCGACTCCACTGGCACTTATTTTATCGACCCAGAAAGGATGAAAAGCAAAGTTGACCTCCACGAGATTTGAAATCAGAACATAAAGACATACAAAATGCTGTGATAACGTTTGTTATTTCCTTACTGCCCACAAGGATCTACACACAGAGGGGACAAACAAGGACAGATAAACGGATTAAGCCGATTATATCAACCCCAGTGCGTAACTCGTAACTGGTACTTAATTAATCGACCCCAAAAGGATGAAAGGCAAAGTCGACCTCGGCGGAATTAGATCTCAGAACGTAGCGGCAGACGAAATACCGCTAAGCGTTTCGCCCGGCGTGTTAACGTTTCTGCCAGCTCACCGCCTACTCATTTGAAAAATATCGCCTCCAAAATCGAAACCCCAGATATTTTTCTACAATGTTTTATCAGTTGTAGAAAACAGTGTACATTGAAATAATAACACACGGTCAGTGGGAATAAATATCAATTTCAACAGTTTTGTATAACAAAAATTATTATTGCAGTTACTGGAATTCTCGAAAATGTTATTTGAAATATTACTCAAATGTTTTCTAATTATTTGATCACCGAATTGTCTGATGTCTACCTGAATTACTAATTTAAGAATGGCAGTACTATACGAGAAAACGTTACTCACTGAATTTCACGAATAAACATTGAAATTGTTTTCAATAATCTCTATATGGAATAAGCAGTGAAACTTCCAAATAATTGGAGACTTTTAAACCATCTTCACGACAGTATCTTACCATGGAAACAGTTAAATTTTTCAATGTCTTTGTGCTTTCCTTTGCTATAAACTTAAATTATTTAAAGTTATCACAAAATCTTGCACATATTCCAGAACCAATTTCTTTAATGAAATCTGTACACTGATTCAAGGATAGTTAACGAGGTGATACGTATCTTTTTGCCAATAAGGCTCGCGTTTCTTCTTAATTACAGTTCCATACCGCACTGCAGATGAAGGTTCCAGTAGTATAAGAGATGTTCCACAGAAATAATGTTGACAGTTACTCATTAAACCCTTATCTATGAAGGATATCATCTATTCTACAGGATGGGGGTTATTACTAGGGCGGAAAAATGACAAGACATTAATGATGAAACAAATTCTATATTAATCATGCAAAAAGCTAATTATTATTCCTAACAAAAACGTTTTTGACTATTGATAAGAAATAAAATTTGGTTCACTACGTAGTGCAAGGAACGCTACGAGAGATTTTCATGATTTCGTAATCTCGCACAGGGAAAATACGAATGAGATCTCCACAGAACTTGAACTTAGAATGCAGAGCTCCAGCAAATATACCCAAAGCTACTCGACATCCTGGCTCCGCAACCAATTCGCTGTTTTGCTAGTGATTAGGAACATAATTATTATCAGTGGTCTCTCTCGTCACTATAATACACTGTCGAAATAGAAAGTATTAAGGATTTCTAAGAGGGATTGCGTAATGCCTCTAAGAGTAACTAAGTTACATCCGTATAAAAGGCCATCACACTTTATAAGGTCAAGCGTACTTTACCTATCGTAATTTCAATTTTCAAAAAGACATTACCCCCTCCCCTCTCTCTCTCTCTCTCTCTCTCTGTATATATATATATATATATATATTATGATTGACCGTTGACTGAACACTATTCAATTTTTTTTTCTCCGTGTTTTTCTCCTTGTCTCCGTATTCTTTCTGTTGAAGAGCGTAGCTCGAAACGTCAAAGACTTTCCGTATTCCCGAGCGTCATACTAATATATACTTTTGTTATTTACACCACCTGTCCTCGTCTGTTGTTATTTTTTGTATATTCTCCCATATATATATATATATATATATGTTTCACATATTTGCTCTATGATATAGTCTGTAAATATTAATTTAGAGGGTTCACCTTATAAATACCTTAGTATAATCAACAAAAATTTGCGATAACAGCCGCATCTGTATAATTTCGCAGAAATTAATATTGATATTTTAAGTTTTAAAATTTTACTCAATATTATTTGTTATTTTAAACGTCTCTCATTTTATACAAATAAATTATTCATTGTCAAACGTCCCAAATAATTTTTTTTATTTTCTGAATAAAATTGAATATGATGTGTTTCGTCTCGTTAAAAAATATGAAAGTATAAATAAATTATTCAAATAAACTTTCTTGAGGAAACTCACATATATAAAGGAACCCATTTTGAATACATAAATAAGCACTCACACACATACACGCACAGAGACAGACACACACATACACAAACATATGAACGCATATACATATATATGTGTGTGCTGTATGTTTGCTTACTTACCTATTTATGCATATGTGTGTTTGTGTGGATATATGTGCATGCATATATATCTGTGTGTATATAAATATATACACACAAATATATATATATATACATATGCATACATATACATATTTATAAACGTACACATATACATACATATATATTTATATACATTTATATATATATATATATATATATATATATGGGAGAATATACAAATAATAACAACAGACGAGGACAGGTGGTGTAAATAACAAAAGG
>NC_068985.1:47229906-47230547 GCF_001194135.2 Octopus bimaculoides
TATATATATATATATATATATATATACATATACGTACATAAAAAAGGTCATAAACACACGCACATATATACTTATATCTACAAACACACAAACACACACGCACATAAACACACACACACATATTTATACACACGTTTTTGTAACCGTTTCTCATGTGTAAAATGATCTACAACCTGTTTCACATGATGTTTAGTCTCTGAAGTGAAACCATATGAATGATGTTTAGCATGGAAGTTAAGAAATCTTAAGGCTTATCACCAAAACCATCATCTACGGACGTCTCAAACTAACGTCTTATATATTTGCTACTTCACTTCTACTGTATATGATCTGTAAAGAAAAATGCCTCGGTAAAAAATATTAAGCAAAGTCAAGAAAGTGGGTGGTTGAGAAACTTTCAGGAATGCAAATAAAAAAGCAAAAAATGAAAAGATGGAAGAATTCAGTGGTTGACTTGCGGCTGAGAATGATAGTTATGACTTATTATTTGTATAAGTACCATCACTATACTGTGGATTTTGACTGATTGAACACACAATGTAAACAGACGCACGTGCATACACGTGTATATATACATGTATGTATATATGTATGTGTATATATATATATATATATATATATATATATATATATATATATAT
>NC_068985.1:47231317-47244948 GCF_001194135.2 Octopus bimaculoides
CATATATTCGAAACGTCTAGTTAGAATAGAGGCAGCTGACGAAGGATTTATTCCAAGTGGCTATCTGTTTTCCTGTGTTCGTTCCGTTGTATGTAGTTCATTTTTCTAACGTCCTGTACCCTGATATGCATCTATATACACATGTAGATGTAAGTATGTACATATATGTGTGTATACATGCATATATTTTCTTTGTATTATATATATATATATATATATATACACATACTCACACACGGGTGTACATATACCTACACACACACACATACATATATATGTCTACGCATACACGCACATACACACGCATATATACCCATGCAAGCATCACTACGCTCAGATACACATCTAAAATATATATAAAGCAATAATATATATATAAGAAATATATATGTTAAGACATATGAAAGGCTTGTACATGGATATAATATAAAAAGCAGGTTCTATCTGTGATCTTGGAGGGGTCCAAAAAGTGTAGCAAATGTTTTGCTATAAGTGGACATGACCCAAAAAGTTCAGTTCTTGAATGCAGACAGGTAGCATGATCTAAAGAACATTTCTAGATGAGCCATCTTTCCATATCCCAAAGACCGCACTTTCCACTGCCGTTGGTGTAAAGCTTACACTTGGCCAAAATCTTCCAGTGAATATTATAGCCGACACCTTTTCTTTTAAGGACCATTTATAACTAGATAATTTGGTTGTTTTCCTTTTATGTCAGTGTTTGACGCTTAAGGTGTGATTGTTGTAACTGGCTTTAAAGTTTCCTTCTGTGAGACCCACATATTTCTTTCACGAAACTATGTCCTTAGTGGTTGTAGAGTCTACGGTGATTTCATAAATGATGGCCTCGGTCATACAAGCTCCATTTAGCGGGCACAAATTTTTAACTCTGCAGGAACAGCCGGCTTCATTTTGTTGTTTTTGTGTGTTGTGTGCAATTATATTTTTGAAGTTAGTAGTAGAACTAAATCTAATTTTTAAGTTGTGCCTATTAAAGAGCTCTTTGTTTATACGTCTATCCGCGTATCTATATGCATGTGTGTATAAACTAAGTTTTTGTATATCCGCGTATGTATGTGTGTGCACGTGTAGAGATATGTATATGAGCGTAGTGATGCGTGCATGGGTATATATGCGTATGTATGTGCATGTATGCGTAGACATACATACAGTTCTAAACCAAAACTCTGAACTTATCTCTTCATACAAGCATGAAATCTTAAGAAACCTAGAATATTTCAACTAAATAACTTTTTCCAACGGTTAATCATGTAGATATCTCACTAGCTTCTCTAATGCCAATCTACAACCATAAACTACTGTCATAATATATATATTAAAAACGTTTCCACAGTTTTGCACTAACTACTGTGAAAATTACTTAAAAGTTCCCCTGTCTTCAATCAAATTTTCCACAAAAGATTTTCTAATATAAGTGAACAACCCTGCATACACTTAGGTGAATATATATTCGTAAACAAGGAAGCTGGAAGACCTTCTTTTCTTTATTAATTTTCATTTTAACCAAAAATGTTTTTTAAGAATTAAAATTTTAAATTTTAAAATTAGTTTCCAAATTTTTCTTTTAAATAAAATTTTTATTCCCATGTTTATACATGTGTATATACACTATTTTATAATGCCCCACTTTCGCATATATCTATCCAAGCAAAAGATAGACAAATTTTCTACTCTAACAACAACAGTGTTTGTGTGAGTGTGTGTCCCTCTCTCTCTCTCTCTCTCTCTCTCTATCTATTTATCTATCTTTATATATGTGTACGCGCGTGTGTATGTGCGCGCGTGTGTGTGTATATGTGTGTGTGTGTGTATATATGTGTGTGTGTGTGTGTGTGTGTAGATAATCTCATTGTAATTATTTTTGGAAATATACTATCGAGTTCTGAATATGTTGTTTTTCTTTATACTGACCGCTTAGGCTTCACGTTCACTCCGAAGTTTGCAAATGGAGAAGTACTCAGTAAATGTAAAATAATGTAAGCTTGTAGGCGTATACACATGGAATTGTGTACATTTGGAAACGCACGTTGAATGTGAAACAATAGTTAACTTGAAATTAACAGATTTATCGCTCAAAACAAATATGCTTCTAGTTTTATATATATATATATATATGCAGGGTGTGTGTGGGTGTCTATATAATATTCAAAACTAATTATGTGAAAATTGAACCAAGATATTTTAGAGCCCAAAAATCAAACCTATAACACATTTGACCAGGCGTTGTACTCTTTCATTTACAGCCAAAGTTTTAAATTGGTATTAAAATAAATACTTTACGAGACTGATCATTTCTATTCAATTAAAAAATAATTTTAAAAAATCAGAAATAAATAAATGAAAATTCCAATCAACATAATTTAGTGTTTCAATGGAAAATTGGCAGTTATAAAATGTTATTTGTTGTACAAGATAGGTTTCCGACGTGATCTGGCAACACAAATTTCATTTCCGTTATGTTGCTTGGACACAAATTTAAATAACTACCGAACACTTCGTTCAGCTTGGGTATTTTGTCACATGCACGAACTTGCAATACACATGGGTAAAAGTGCAAATTTTAAAACAACCACCCGCGCATGTACACACACCCACATATACACTCACAACTGTATGTATATATATATATATATATTTATATATGTATTTGTATATGTGGGTGCATATGTAAATACATATATACACATACTCACGTGTACATATATACAAAAGCACACGTATACAAACGAACGACGATACACCAATAAATATAATTATATACACATTGATAAGCGTATAAGGAATCTACGTACATAAAAATAAAACGAACACAAGCACATTCACACACACACACACACACACACACACACACACAGAGAGGGCACCAATCAGCACAATGGTAAATGACATATACAGCCATCGGCACGAACAAGTGTTGACACACCTATTTCAATAATACATGCACAAATATATATAAGAGCAAACACATGAGCATATACAACAGTATATTCAAGTACCATGCACTCACTCATGCATATGCGCATACACGAACACGCGTACAAGCAAACTTAAAATCTCGTTTTGTGCATGTGTGCACAAACCGGTGCTTACACACGTAAAATTTAGTGAAACTGGAATATCAAAGAAAACATTGTGTGTGCAATAAATATAAAACATGTCAAAGTTTACCAAATAAATTATGACATAACAGTTTCTATAGCCAGATATGGAGATGTTGACACATTTAGCTTTTGTTAACGTTCAGAATAGGCATTTGAAATAGGAATTCAATTGTGTAATAAATATTTTCGCAGATTAACAGCATAAATTTATTTGAGTTATTGCAAGTTGAGCACGTGTGTCCTGCGAGAGTCACGGCCTGACTCTCGGCTTGTAAGTGAAATTTATTAGCTGAAACCTGTGTGTCTGTCTGTTTGTTTGTTTTCATCTTTATCTTTCGGTGCTATGTCTTTTCGTCCGATATCATTTCGTCAAACGCCTTTTCTCTCACGTCTTTTGGTCCGATGATTTTTTTGTCGAACGACTTTTTGTCCAATTTTAAATAACCTCTTTAGAAAACAAGTTGAAATATCTCTAATGATATACTCACCGAACTACAACGAGCCTCGTTAAAGGATTGTTATTATTGTCCCTTCCTGTAAACAGTTTCATTTTCTCTTTTCCTTCTCTCTCCTAAGTATGGTGCTGTGTATAGGGAGTGCTACAACTTTAGTGTAGACATTTCTAATTTATCCATCCCGAAATCATAGTGTTCATAGTATCGACCAAGAACGAAAGAAAAGTAGTTGAAAGTAATTACATGTAAGATGTTCATTCAAGCAATACAAAATTAGGAAAAGAATACTAGAAATGTGAGAATATAAGGATGTGTTCAGTGCGAATTTACACGGTAACGGAAAACAATGAGCCGAACATTATTTATTTTTCTAGTGAGCACCTTCATCCAGCTGACGTTGATTCGTTACATGTTAGAAAAACAGAAATAAAGCATGAAGCGGTGGAAAACATAGCAGCAAGTTCACGTAGCATAATAGCGGCTAAATTCATGCAGCTTTCAGAAAATACATGCTCTCAACTTCCTCATTTGCCTGTATTTTCAAGGACTATTGAAAGGTGCCGACAAAAAAATTGTTGATTTCCAGCTAATCCAGGGCTTTGAACTGGTTTTGAAATACCTGCAGAATATTGTAAACTTGATAATGTCGAACAGTTTCTGAAATACGATTCGGGCATTTGCATCAGAAAGTGCTCTTCATGATATAGCATCATATCGTCATTGCGTATGTGATGGAACGCTCAAATGTGTGCCAGAACAGTGGTTTCAACTGTTTAGCATTCATGTACAAGTTTAAGGTAACAGTTTTCCAGGGCTCTTTGCATAACCGCCGAATAAAACAAAGCAGGTACACGAATTATTTTTCGAGCAATTGAAAATTATGTAACCTAATGCATATCCGCTTGATCTCATAGCAGACATCGAAGTTAGTTGCAGTTCATAGGGCATTTAATTCATCATTCCTTAATTCATATATCGTGGCATGTTTGTTTCATTTGAGTCAATCAGTATTTCGAAAAACTACAGATTTAAGCCTCAAAGAAAAATACAATAAATACTCTGAATTCTCTCTTAAAATTCGATCTTTTTCAACATTAGCCTTCGTACCTGTTTAAGTTCCGGGAATGTAAATAAACCAACGCTGTTGTCAAGCGTTGGTGCGAGATAAACACAGAGACAAATACGCGTGCACGCGCACGCACACAGATGCACACACACAGATACACACACACAGATACACACACACAGATGCATACATTTATATACGACGGGATTCTTTCAGTTTCCACCTCGTCTGACATATCCACTCACAAGGCTTTGGGCGGCCCGAGGCTATAGTAGAAGGCACTTGCCCAAGGTGCCACGCAGGAGCTGAACCCGTAATCGTGTGGTTGGGAAGCAAATTTCTTAACTACACAGCCATGCATGTGCCTGTGTTGGGAAAAACAATCGATATCTTCTGTTATCAATCGTACTATAACAATTCGACAAACAGCATCGATAGGGAGTGATTCTATCTCATTGATACTTCAAGAAATAGATTTCGATAAGATAGCAGCTGATACGTTCACTTCGCTACTCCACGTTAGCAAGTACGATGATGCCTGTGTTTCAATGATGATATCGGATTAATACCGAAACATGGCAGTTCTCATTTCCCTTACACGTAGGATAATTGAAAATGCATTTGTTACTGGATAATATTGTTTTTGGTCACAACATATTTTCTGTCGGATTTAATGCATGATTTTTTTTCAGGATATTCCTTTTACTACTTTTCTGTATTAAATAATCTATCTATCTATCTATCTATCTATCTATCTATCTATCTATCTATCTATCTATCTATCTATCTATCTATCAATCTATCTATCTCTCTATCTATCTATCTATCTATCTATCTATCTATCTATCTATCTATCTATCTATCTATCTATCTATCTGTTTACCTGCCTCTCTGTCTACCTATTTATCCATCTGTCTGCCTGTCTACTCATCTATATGTCAGTCTGTCTCTGACTATTTGTCTGTCTCTCCCCTCTCTTTCTGTCTGTCTGTCTCTCCCTCCCCCCTCTCTCTAACTCTCTATCATCTATTTATCTATCTATATATAGTTAGGTAATGGAAAGAAAAGCAAACGTGGCTGTGTTTGTGCATGTTATTAAGTGTTTATGCGTGTGAAACTGTGTGCATATGTGAATTTTGTATGTACAGATGTGTGTCTACAGCATATTTATTTCTAGTTAGCTTTTTAATGCTGCATGTATGTCAACAGCTACGTAAATATTGATATTAGCAAAACCAAGTATATCAATCGTATGATCGTGCGATGTGGTAGAAACAAGATGACACTATCAACATTTGTATTCCATTTTATGTTCATGCTAGACAATAAATTCAGTAATAAAAAGGTATTGTAATCTCTTTCATCTTTATTATACACTGCATATATTTTACAGGTAACTGGATTCAAAACACAGCCATCTGATACCTGTAGAAATAGCAGCTAAGTCTCTCTTAGATAACACAATATTGCAGCAAAGCGGGCCGTTTAAATCATTTGAATCAAGTTGCTATTGAAGTTTTACATGCATACATGTATTTTAGTTTTAGGAAATAATTATAAAATATGATTTTTATAACGTGATATTTGCAATTCGGTTTTCGTGCTTATGGACGTGAATGTTGTGTAATGATCAAAAGTGTGCCCCTGAAAAATGGGAATCCTCCGAATGATCTCTGGGTAATGTTATTTTAAAGGGTGCGTAGCTCGGAGATCAGGGAATCTTTCCGACTGTAGCCTCTACGTCTCGCATTAAGAAGTTACATTTCCAGAACTATGAACACGTTGTTGGAGTGTCGAAGAAAAGAAAGATGGATTCTTAATGTTGAGTCAATCAACAGGAGACCTAAAGTTAAACCAAGAACGCGATGGTTGAAGACAGTTGAATAGTATCCTTAGACTCATTCGGTAGCGATTGAGAATCCAACCAGAAGGCGGAATGGTGGTTGCATCTTATAGGATACTATGAAAGAGGGACCTAAGGACTCCGCTCTAGATCTTTCCAAAAATAGCAGTCAGAGAAGAGGGATGGATGGACAATATTTTCAAGGACATTTTATACAAAGTCCGTCATGTGTCACTTAAATACCAGATATGCATAGAATAAGTTCACTATTACTGCTTTGCTGTCTTTAACAACAGAGTGACCATCCTATAAAAATAGGACGGTTGCGACAGGAAATCCTTTGATTATAGTTGACCTCAATTGACACTTACCTGGAACCAATCGACAACAAGTGATTAGCAGTGGCGCATTTTTTCAATTGGATTGGCCAAAGAAAAATAAATACTTGTTGGTTCAGATAAGACTACAAGCTTTATAGAGCCCACTCTTGTATATATATATATATATATATATATAGATAAAACCCCAGCTACGTGAGTTAAAGAGAGAGTGCGTATACAGACGTTTTGATTCTCTGTAATGGTAATAGCAAATTCTTCTTTCTAGTAACTACGAAGTTATATGACCATGTACAAACGCTTATGCTCACATCGTATTTAACTGAAGACACCAACTAATAAACATGTACTAGGTTGCTCAGTTTTCTGGAAGCAGCAGTCAAGTTTTCCCCAGATCACATCATGACGTCTTCAAAGAAGGTCATATAAAGTATCGTAGGCCGGGGTTTACAATGCATGAAAAAGAAAGATGGGTGAGTCGTGGTTGAGATATAAATCATCGACTAAAAGTTCTGATTGATCAGTGCATATATGGCGCTAATAGCAACATCAGCAACAACGTCATAAGAACAATAAAAAAACAAAAACCAAAACAACAATGAAAGCAACAGCAATAACTCCTGACGTTGAAAGAAAACAGAAAAACAGGTGAGGCAAAGATTATTGGATTGGAAGAATCGATTGTTTTTAGATTTTATTTATGCGCCCTTTTAAAGCCTAGCCAGGCTCATGGGCTCGATTTCCCGGTTTCTATGGCCTGTGTGTTCCCCACCCCAGCTGGACGGGACGCCAGTCCATCGCAGCTTTTACTCAAGAAACAGGAAGAAAGAGTGACAGAAAGTTGGGGCGAAAGAGTACAACCGCTCCGAAACTAAGAAATTCATATAGCAAGTGATAAAGCGAGTCGAAGCTAAGGAATTGGTTGAAGCAGGCACTAGTCATACGTGGTTCTAAAGGCTCTATCTGACAGATCTGAATAGATATTCAATGAATAGGGAATAAAGAGGAAACGAAATATTATACAATATATATATTGTTGAGTTTAATTTCAGTTCAGCTCAGACAACCTGACTTAAGATGAAGCCGTTTATTTATTCCATCTGTCTTATTCATTCAGAACACTTTTCCCAATCATGTCTTGTTTTTCTCGAACTATTTATCCAATCGGTCCTGTTTTTTAGATCATGAGGTGAGGCTTGAAGAAGAAAGTTTGCCCATTATTTTCAGTAGATCAAATGACCACGCATAAAAGCTCCCTCGTTGTATCATGAAGCAATAAGTTATTCATGCCTGATTCTACACAAAGGCATTCCAGCCATTATCATCGCGTCCTTTTAGGGTAAGAAGACTTAAGCTATCAAATGCAGTGGTTCTTAACTTGGACAGTAGTAAACTTATGGAGAGTTGTAACCTGAAATATCAGCAACTATGAATAGAACACTTTAGGGGCATTGGGTGTTTAGAGATATGATTTTTTTATTCACATAATATATTTGAACCAGGTAGAATAGCTAAAAATGTTTAAACCAGATCTGATAGAAAAAAAAATTATATTTTGAAGGCATTTTTCAAATAAACATTGTCAGAATTAAAATATAATGAGAACATTGTGTTATTAGTGGGTACAAACCTAGTTTCCTAATTTCCTTCTTATATAAGTGATCACCTTCAAATAATTTCCATAAGAATTTAAGATAGCTAACACTAGGCCACTTGTACTCGCAAACATTTAAAAAGAAGCTCCAAAATGACGGGATACAAATATGCAGAGTGGGTGAAAAGTAAGCAGGTATCAACAATTGGTTATAAAACCCATATTTCTTCTACAAATTTATTGAAACAAATGATACATGTTCTTTATTACATGGGAAAATGGAAGTAAATCTTTATTTTTCAACTTAAGCTCCGGTGGCATCAACCAGCTTCCTCAAACGGTTAGCGATGGAATGAACAGCATACTGAAGGACGTCATCTGAAATATCATTCAGTACCTCATGAATCCATGTCACCAACTCCTCCAGTGTGCGAGGTTTTGTCTTAAACACCTCCTCTTTTGTGTAACCCCATAGGTAAAAATCACATGGAGTGAGGTCTGGAATTCCTGGAGGCCATTTGTGAGATCCGCATCATCCCATCTAAAGTCCTGGAAAATGGTGGTCTAACCACGCACTCACGCACGCACGCACGCACGCACGCATGCACGCACGCACGCACGCACGCACGCACAGTAAGAGTAAAATGGAGCGGTGCACTATCCGGTATGAATATCAGGTCACCAATGTTATCTCAGCCAGACACCGTAGGCCACACATAATTTTCGAACATCTGAAGATAACGGTCCGTATTCATGGTGTCACGCAGAAGATATGGGCCGACGACTCTTGTTGCCGTCATTCTGCACAAAACGGTCAGTTTTGGTGGTGCTTGCTTCCTCTCAACCGTCATGTTTGTATCCTTATCACATGACGCCCAGTAATGGCAGTTGTGACGATTCATGAAAGCACCAACATCGAATACAGCCTCGTCACCCCAGAGGATGTTTTCAAATCATTCAGGCCAATCTTCATGCCAACTTAGCATCAACTCTCAATATTCCATTCTATGGTCACAGTCTTCAGGTTTTAACTCCAGTACAAAATGAGATTTCCAGGGACGAAAATTCAATTCTTAATGCAACACCGTACGTATTGCGTGTCTTGTTAGCACACTTTCACGAGCTGCTTGATGTGTTGATTTTTGCGGGCTATGATTAAACATTTCTGGTACTGTTGCCTCGTTCCCCGCTGATGGAGATGTGGTTGAGGCCACATCTTCTTGTGTCATTTACAGAGCCCGTGGTCATCAGCTTTGCATGACAACTTTTTATTGTCTCTGGATGTATTTTTGCTTGCTTACCTTTCCATGCACGCCACCATCTCTAGACCAAAACAATGGAATTCCACATTTCATAACCTACTACTATCTTAGCTCGCACCTGAAAAGTCAAGCGACCGGCCATCTGGTAAACAAGAAGTAAGAAATAAGACAATAAGAAAATAAAAAAAAATCCCCATTAGTGTAATCTGATTGAAAACTGCTTTCGTCATGACTTCAGCGATATTAAAAATTTTATAAGCAATTTCTATTGCCTAGTTACTTTCTACTTCCGTTGTAGATAAAAACGAATGCACAGATTTACTTTTTGGTTGATTAAAATGACGTTTTTTTTTGTTTTTTTGTTTTTTTGCAAAACGTTGGAAGAAATAATTTGCAAAATGCCATTCAATGAAAGGGATTAATAAACAATAAAGGTAGAACATTATTGATTTAATGTGACCTTTTCTTCTTTTAAAGGCAGTAACGTATGATATTAGAAGATATAGCAGTTATTTCTGGCACGTCAGACTACTAAACCCTACTTCTTTCGATTGAATCGTAAGTCACGGTTTAATCTGCAGTTTTCCTATTCCGACAGATTCTATATAGTGTAACGAAAATGCTAAGAGATTTGAATGTATTTGTAGGTTATAATTCCAACAAGCAAAATGTTTCCTGGAAATTATGTGGTTTTCGTTCCTTTTATTTTCCATTAATCTTATTTTTGTTTCAGTCTTTTTACATACATTTATCTGGTATTTACAACCTGTGGCTTTTATTTTCTCTGTTTAGTTAGTAAACTATCCCTTAATTAAAATAAATTACTTCCGACTTGGCTTGATATTTAAAACGAAAACTACACAAGGAGCAAAAGTCAGCAATTGTGAGCAATTTACTGTGCACACCCTGTCTACCACATGCTCTCTGTCCTCGTGTTTATGCGAGGAAGTTTATTCCTTCTCTCTTTCTCTCTCTCACTCTCTCTCACCTCTCTTTCACACCCTTATTGTCTCTCC
The DNA here is from genome assembly GCF_001194135.2 of Octopus bimaculoides. Lineage (NCBI taxonomy): Eukaryota > Metazoa > Mollusca > Cephalopoda > Octopoda > Octopodidae > Octopus > Octopus bimaculoides. Next base: position 47,242,014 of record NC_068985.1, read on the forward strand.
TCCCTCGCTCGTTTCTCTGGGACATTTTCTCATTTTCTATATTCAATTTCTCACAAATAGCACTCATTCATACAGACAAAATTATTTTCCCAGCAACGTTAACTACGCTAATAATAAAATCTGCTAAAAGGACACAAAAATTAAATGGAAGCACCGGATCAGTCATTTAATATAACTACATTCACTAGACGTTTATATATCCATATGCACCGATTCTCCTTGACGCAGCATACTTATAGACTGCTAGAGCTATACATACAACGATGCGCTCATGCAAAATGTAATATGAATATTTCTACACACACTGGGATAATATATCAACATAAACTTCACACAAGTACATTAATGCACAAATGTATATACACACAACACAAGCATCTCAATGCACGTATGTATATAAACTCAACACAAGAGCATGAACAAACTATGGTATATATACTTAACACAAGCATATGAACAAACAAATGTATATATACACAACACAAGCACATTATACACAAAACAAGTGCATTAACACAAATGTACAAGTGCATCAATACACAAATGTATATATGCGCACAATACAACCGGATTAACACACAAATGTATATATACATAAAACAGGCATATTCTTTTCTTTTCTACTCTAGGCACAAGGCCAGAAATTTTGGGGGAGGGGGCCAGTCGATTAGATCGACTCCAGTACGCAGCTGGTACTTAATTTATCGACCACGAAAGGATGAAAGGCAAAGTCGAGCTCTGCGGAATTTGAACTCAGAACGTAAAGACGGACGAAATACTGCTAAGCATTTCGTACATTCAACATCAGCAGAGTAATACGCAATGTGTGTGTGTGTGTGTGTGTGTGTGTGTGTGTGTGTGTGTGTGTGTGTGTGTGTGTGTGTGTGTGTGTGTGTGTGTGTGTGTGTGTGTGTGTGTGCGTGTGTGTGTGTGTGTGTGTGTGCAATAGAAACAATTCATTATACGTCAATCTATTCTAGTTTCATCACTTACTGCATAATCTGACATTCTTTAGAGTTTGGTTGTTTAGTCAACGAGATTTTTAAGTGTAAATATTAAAAAAACAACTTCCGTTATAGCATATATAAATAACAAGTAAAGTTAACCACCAAATGAATGTGGCTGTTCCATGTCACTACTAGTTCAACTGCAGACTGATCTCCCCCCAGTCGTTTATCTGTGTGGTGCTCCACCCTGTATATACAATATACATTGCTAGGAAGGGGAGCGAATCCCTGTCATTCTCTAGTAGACAACAGGATCGCGATACTGACTCAGTTTCGAGCTGGTTGGCTTATCTCCAGTCGCGAGTACCTGGTCGCCAGAAGCGATAGCCAGTGTCTGATCCTGCCAGCAATACTTTGTAAACAAAGCGACCATCGGACACTGATTCGCAACAAGCAAAATAGTCAGTTGTAAAATCTCAAGAAGAGTGTGTGTGTGTGTGTGTGTGTGTGTGTGTGTGTGTGTGCGTGCGCGAGTGCGTTCGTGCGTGTATACATATCATGGACACAAGCTTGATTTGAGTACAAGACATCTGACACGATGACGACATCTCACTTTTTGGTGCTGATTTAGCCGACGATATGGTCGAGTAGATTATGAAATACATTATAGAAATTAGATTTCGGTAACACTTTGAAGAAACTCATTTCTTCTAACAAAAATTATCGCCGTAGAATCCAAAAACGAAGGTGATTATATACTTATATACTGTAGTATATCAACTTCAGTGCTCTTACAGTTATGCTGATTCTTCGTGCTTGTGAATAAGTATAATTGTCGCAGAATATAACATTGTATATTGTATGTCGTAACAGGTAATGGTAACTAGTTGTTTTTCTTGATGCTTAGACGCTGAAAAAATAGATGGATGATCAAAATTATTTCGGTAGCCATCTCCGTTTCATCCTTCCGTACATCACTTGATTCACTTTTCTAATAAGACAGCCCATATTAACTAGAGTAGGATGTGGACTGAGGAAGATTTATTTCCTATTTTCAACACATCACTCATGCCGTATACGCCAGCGTATAAGAAGCGATTTTATATTCTTAAATATAGGAAAAAGTTGCCATGCTTCTAATGCAACCGTATTACGGATGCGATTGCCTGTGTATGACTACACAATGGCCGCATTAACATTTTTTTCTCCACACAATACACAATAGCGTAGTTGAATGCATATCCTGAAGCATGAAAATTAGGAGAAAGTTATACTACCAAACATCTAGTCCGGCTTATAGTTTTCGGAAATAACCACTGCATCATATCCTGAATATACAGTTTTGATTTTAGTGATGTCAATTCATATAGCCCACACGACTGTAGTACCGGTAAACAAGTTCATGATACTGGAGAAAATTTTTTAAAAATTAAAGCTTCTTACAGTTGGATTTGATCCTAATATGTACATAGAAGCAATTGAATAATAGTGTAATAAGTGTCGAACGTTACTTTATCGTTTATGTCATTCCTAAATATATAACGTCTACTACATTACCAAATACATTATAAAATAATTTCACCTACAAGTTTGCTTCAAACTACTTTCTGCATCATATTTAACAAAGGCAATTAGAACACCAATTAATCATGTTTGTCAAAGTGCTTGTCATTCAGTATACTTCAAAGTGTCTTCAAAGTGTCTGATGGAGAACTGTACGCAGGAAATAAACAGAGCCAGGTAATGGAGTTATATTTCAACTTATACGCACGGCTGAAGATTAGACTTGCAGATTGATATCACCAGTAGCCGACATTTTGGTTGAAATGTACTTGCTGATGGAATAAACATTAATTCAACAGTTTCCAAGATTTCCTACAATTGTCCTTATTTATACAATTTGCACTTATCTCTCTCTCTCTCTCTCTCTCTCTGATTGTTTCTTTCTTTCTCTGTGTGTGTATATATATATATATATATATATATAT